>NC_134268.1:186595551-186855551 GCF_031893055.1 Leptodactylus fuscus
GATGGACCAGGACTGGGGCAGAAGTAAAAAGTTGTTTTAAGGTGGCGAACGCTACCTCCGTCTCTGGTGTCCAGGAGGCAGGATCCACCCCCTTTTTGGTCAAATCGGTGAGAGGTTTAACAATAGAAGAAAAATTTCGGATAAATTTTTGGTAATAGTTGGCGAAACCTAGAAACCTTTGAACTTCTTTTAAGGTAGTAGGTTTCTCCCATTCAAGTACTGCAGATACCTTTCTGGGATCCATACCAATGGTACCAGGAGTAAGGATGTATCCCAAAAAACCTATCTCCTGGACTCCAAATTGACACTTGGATAACTTAGCACAGAAGTGGTTTTGACGTAGCCTAAGAAGAACCTCTTTTACATGTTGCTGATGTGACTCCCAGTCCGGTGAGAATATGAGGATGTCATCTAAATAAATTACTAGATATCTACCTAACAGATCCCTAAAAATGTCATTCACAAAACGTTGAAATACCGCCGGAGCATTGCTCAAACCAAAAGGCATAACTAGGTATTCAAAATGACCTTCCGGGGTATTAAATGCGGTTTTCCACTCATCCCCGTCTCTTATCCGAATCAAGTTGTAAGCTCCGCGGAGGTCAATTTTAGAAAACCACCGAGCCCCCACCACCTAGTTAAAAAGATCCGGGATGAGTGGCAGAGGATGTTGGTCTTTGACCATAATTTTATTCAATTCCCTGTAGTCAATACAAGGTCGGAGGCCACCATCTTTTTTTTCAACAAAGAAAAACCCCGCCCCCACAGGAGAAACTGAAGGTCGGATATGTCCTTTAGATAGGCTCTCTTTAATGTACTGGCGCATGGACTCGCGCTCTGGAGCTGAAAGGTTAAAAATGCGACCTTTGGGTAGTTTAACTCCAGGAACCAAATCGATTGCGCAGTCATAAGGTCGATGTGGAGGCAAGGCCTCCGCACTGAGCTCGTCAAAGACGTCTTTGAACTCGGTAATAAATTCCGGAATTTTGATATCATTTTTGATAGTACAAATAGTATTAATATGAGAAGTACAGGAATCTCCCCATCTAACCAACTCCGAAGTTTCCCAATCAAACACTGGATTATGTACACGCAACCAGGGTAAACCAAGAATAACGTATGCAGCCAGTTTTTTCATAACAAAAAATGACACTTTTTCAACATGTAAACTGCCGACAAAAAACTGCACCTCAGCAGTACGGGCTAAGATTTTCCCTTCAGACAAAGGGGTTAGATCTGCTCCAGATACCTGAAATGGGTATTGCAAGGGAATTAATTCAATTCCTAGAGCTTGCGCCACGACTTCATGGATGAAGTTCATGGCGGCACCTGAATCCACCATCGCCTGACATGCAAAAGTTTTATTACCATTAACAAGAATAGCAGGGAGTAAACATTTCTCAATATTATTAGGAGGTACCTGTGTGCCTGAGTGACCCTCCCGGCAATCACTCAGGCATTGGCGTTTTCCCGGCGGTGGTTTAGGTCTGGTTGGACAGTTTCTCAGGATATGTCCAGGTTTGCCGCAATACAGACACAGAGCGTTTTCTAGGCGAGATGTGGACCCCAATATCATTGGTTCTTCTTCAGGAATAGAACAAGAGGTAGGAACAGCAGAAGGAGGTATAGGTTCCGAAAGGACAGACCAGGATTTAGCTGAGGACCCAGGTTTGCTTAATTTCTCTCTACGCCTTTCCCTAAGCCTCCTATCAATAGAAATAGCCAAGGACATAAAGTCTCCTAGATTTTCAGGGACTGGATGACTTACTAGAGCATCTTTTACAGAATCAGATAAGCCTTGTCTAAAAAGGGTTAACAAAGGTCTGTCTGTCCACCCTGACTGAGAGCTCCACTGACGAAACTCCGTACAATAGTCCTCAGCCGTTCTAACTCCCTGCTGAATAGACAACAGATGGGACTCAGCCAAGGCAACTCTATTAGGGTCATCATAAATCTGACCTAATGTTTGAAAAAACTTATTTAATGAATTCCATTCAGGAGCTCCAGCAGGTAGAGCCAAGGCCCAGTCTTGTGGTGACCCTCGTAGAAGGGACACCACCAGCGCCACCTGCTCTGCTTCAGAAGAAAGGAAATTAAAACGAAAAAATAAATGGCAAGATTCCCGAAATGTTCGGAATCTGTCTGGTTTACCGTCAAAACGGTCAGGCAAGAGCATTTTAGGATCCTGACGGGTATTCAATATAGGAAGAACTGGCGTTTGAATAGAAGAACCTGCAGCGGCTGATGCTGGATCAGGCAAAGCCTCCAGACGCTGCGAGACTTGGTTAATTAACCCAGCCATGCCCTGCACCTGCCTTGACAGTTTGTCCAGTCGGTCAGTTATGGAGTGTTGGGCATCCATACTAAACCGCCGGGCGGTCTGCCTAGGGTAAGGGCCAGCCATTATGTAAGGATTGGAGTCAGGGTCAGGCAGTGCAAAGTGACACAGCTGGGAAAGCAACACTGTGCAACTAATGACAAAAGGGGTCATAGGCCCTGCAGCTATAACTATGCTGTAATATCTGAGATGAGGCAGACCAATGCACTTCCTAATTGAAGTGCGCCTACCACGACTCCTTACGCTTCTATCCCGGCGGCTAGGAGAAGGGAAGAGGAGGCCCTGAAAGTCCTAGGGACTGGAGTCACGGGGTCACACCTAAACAGAAAGCACAGTGTAACTGCAATGCAAAACAAAAGACTAAACAGCATGGAACCAGGGAGGACCACAAGTCCCAGCAAGACACAGAAGAGAAGGCGAGGTCAGACGAGCAAGAGGTCAAGCCAGGAGATATAATAAAGGTACCGAATCAAAAGACAAGGGATAGTCAAAAATACAAGCCGGGTATATAACCAAGGAACAGACCGAATACAAACAGACAGGGAAACAGACTGAGCAGGAGGACCAGGAAACCCAAAGTGAATGGCTGGCAAGGATCCATGCCTGGGTGGGGTTTAAATAGCAGCAGAGAACACACCTGATGGCTAATGGCATGGAGACTGAAAGCAAGGAAAAGATTAACCCTTAATGACCTAAGCACACCCAATAGAACTCCTAACACGTCTCCCAGAGAGACGCCGCGCAGCAAGGAGACCGCGGCGACTCCGTATCCTGACAGGGCCCTATATACTTACCAATCCTATCTCCTGCTGACAGCCGCCGGCGCTTCCCCTTCTGCGGATTCGGCTATGATCAGGAGATGGGCTAGGTAAGTGAGGCCAAGGGCCCACAAACCCCACAAACACTGTTATCATTATACTCTGGGGTCTTTTCAGACACTGGAGTATAATGATTGTTGGGCCAGGGGCAGCGAGGGAACATATAGGTAATCCAGCAGGTAATGGCATATTAAAAAAATAAAATCAGTTGCCAAAATGAATTATACTTAAAAACAAGCGTTATCTTAGTTTCATATGTTGTCCCAGCACATCATAGTACATGTCACTCCTTCACTAACACTTCTCTGGGACACAATAAACTCTGGACCCAACGTCATGGCATAAGTGTCTGAGGTACATAGTGTGTGCAAACACTCCAGCACGTAAGTAATCTAGACACAGTCGAAATCTATACAGAGATATTATCTATACCTGGAGAGTGCACTAGTATTAGTAAATGACCTCCATTGTATTAATTCACTTTCCTCCTCTATTCCATTCAGCCTAGATCTCCATGAAAGCTTCTTCCAACCATGACTTATCTCTGCAGAATTTGCCATACAGACATCTTGGGTTCCTCACTTTTCCATCATCCCCCTCATCTTAGTGCCCTACCAGTCTTGTTTGTAGCTATCTCTAATACTACTTCTAATGTCCCCAAATACTTTACTGTAGGAATAATAGCCCCACTGAAAATACTAGTACCACATAGTGCTCCCCACCGTAATTAACATAATGCATAAATGCTAACGTAATGCGTAAAAATGTCTTGAGTGTACCCCATTAGTACTATAGTAATGCCCCCCAGTGCTACCTCCTAGAAATAGAGCAATCTATAGTGATCCCGTGGTAATAATGATTATCCTGTGTACCCCATTAGTAATAGTGCCTCCAATACTAATAATGCCCACCCAGGGGGTTCTGTTAGTATTAGTGCCCTTGCCATTACTTATAGTGCCCCAAGTGGTAGCAATTCTCCTACAGTGTGACCCATAAGACTAAATACCCCAATAGTGTCCCAATAGTAAATATGCCGTCTCTACTGCTTCCCTATCATAGTAATGATGCTCCATTAATTTGCTACCATTGGTAATGGAGACTCCAATAGCAAGAATGCCTGCATAGAGTATCCTGTTAATAAAAGTGGCTTCCAACATGCCGCCATTATTAGTAGTTCCACAACAGTAATAATGCCTTTATAGTGTCCCAATAGTAATAATGCTACCCCAGTGTGCCCCATCATTAATAATGCCTTTATAGTGTCCCAATAGTAATAATGCACCCCAGTGGCCCCCAATACTAAAATTGTCCTCATAGCAATGATACTTCCCCAGCCTCCCCCCTGACATTCTGGACGACCCCTTTAAGTGGCTTTTTTCTTTTTTTAATGTAGATTGTGAGCCCCATATAGGGATCACAATGTCCATTTTTATTTTTTTCCCTATCAGTATGTCTTTGTAGAATGGGAGGACATCCACACAAACACAGGGAGAACATACAAACTCCTTGCAGATATTGTTCATAGCGGGATTCGAAGTCAGGATTCAAGTGCTGCAAGGTTGCAGTGCTAACCACTGAGCCACTGCGTGGCCCCTGACCCCTTTAAGTGGCTTGTGGCATAAGAGGGTGGCCCATGACTACTTTGTCCGCAGCAGTAACCACCTGGATTGGCAGAAGCTGATAAAGTTGACTAGTAAACTAGTGGGAAATAATTGGGAATGTTGTCTAGGATCATTGCTGGGTTAGTCCTTGTAAAGGATGAATAACTGGTTTTCCTACATCTTACAGAAACCCTCCAAAAGTACAAGGAGAGATCAAACTATATGCTTCAAAGAAATAGCGGTCTCCTTTCTACTTCAATTACACCTATAGGGAAACCACCGGCGTTTCCGTAGATATAATTGACATCCTGTGATTTCCAAAATCGTGGCAGTTTCGGAAATTGCTGCATGTCTACAGCATGCTTTTTACCGCAAAGTGGGGATGGGATTTGCTAGAATCCCATCCATTTTACTATGACTGTAAAACACTACAATTTTCCATGGCGTTTTACGCCACATCGGGCCCTTAAGCTGGATTCACATCTGCGTTGGAGTCTGCATAGAAGACTCCACCACAAATTCCTCTGTAGAATTGGTGGAGAGAAAAGTTCTGCACGGAGGACGATTCTCTCTGCCCATTTTAGCATAAAACCCAGTAGACATCCAGCGGACCCATTATAAACTATTAGGTCCATGAGTTCCTGTGGGTAACTGCATTTTAAGCAACGGGATCTCTGTCTTTGGAGTTCTTCATGTGGTGCCAAATGACGGAGAGATAAACACTAGTGTAAACCTAATATAAAGCTGAGTACAGATGAGGACAGATCACTACTAGAGATGAGCGAGTACTGTTCAGATCAACTGATCCGAACAGCGCGCTCCATAGACATGAATGGATACACCTGGTACTTTCGCTTTGACGTCGGCCGGCTGCTTAACCCCCCGCGTGCCGGCTACGTCCATTCATTTCTATGCGAGCGTGCTGTTCGGATCGGCTGATCCGAACAGTACTCGCTCATCTCTAATCACTACATTTTAGCCGATGGCAACTAACTTGGCATTTCTAAATCATGGAGATCCCCTTTAAGAATATTTGAGTTCAGAAGAATAATAGAAATAATAAAAATATAGAGTTGTGATAAAATGCTGCTTAATTTAGCAAATAAAGGATCAGATATGTATAATGTATCATGTATAAACTGTAGAAAAAAAATTATTCTGACCTTATTATTTGTACCAGTTACTGATCATCATAATATTTTCAATGTATTCTATTTATACGGGTTGTTATATTTATGAAGATGCTAAATATGTCTGCATTATTTATTGTGTTGTGATGTTTATTTAATAAAGCGAATAGAATTTAGTTTACTGTAATTGCTTTTCGTAGTGTCAAATTTTTGGGAAAAAAATTGAACTTTTACTTCTCGGCTAATTTTCTTCCCAAAATGTATTGGCATAGAGCAATATATCTGTATATACAGTACATTATGCCATTGAATAATAATAATAATAATAATAATAATAATAATATCGAGGCTTTTAGGTTGAGTTTTTCAGATTATTACACAACAGGATCTGAATTTGAGTTTAGGCAAAGTAATAAATGTAGTGGCAGTGGCTTATTGGCCCTGAAATCAAAAGACTGGACAAAGAGCCTACGTCAGCATCTGTCAAGGTACAGCCCCACAAGAGGAGCCAGCCCCTCCGAAACATGACAGTGGAGATGGGGTCAATGAAACTAGCAAAAATTGCTTCTACTCTTCCACCACCTTTTTGTGGCCGAACTGCTGTGTGTCCATTACATAGCGCCTCACAGAAATACCCTGATGAGAGTATTTGGATCCGGGGTTAGGGTCATAGTGAGAGTGACTTGAATACTCCCTGGGTGAACCCGAGTTTTTTCAAATGCTAAGATGGTTCGATAAACATTCGATTAATATTAGACTTATCTTAAAGGGATCCTATCATATTTCTCACTAACACGTCGGTATGCAAGTGAGTTCTCTTGCAGCACTGGGGGCGGGCCCCAGCGCCCAAACAGCACTGGGGGTGTCCCCAATGCTGCGAGAAAACTCTCTAGCGCCGCCTCCATCTTCTTCAGGAATGTCCTCTTCACGCGTCTTCTTCTGGAGCAGTCTTCAAACTTCTAGGCCTTGAGCCTAGGGCAAAGCTGACTGCACATGCCCTCTGGCCAGAAGAAAATGGCCACTTCCAATACTATGTAAGCGGCCATTTTCTTGTGGCCTGTGGGCATGCGCAGTCGGCTCTGCCCTAGGCCTACAAGATTGACCGCCTGTGCCGGAAGAAGATGCGTGAAGAGGACATTCCTGAAGAAGATGAAGGCGGCGCTGGAGAGTTCTCGTGCAGCATTGGGGACGCCCCAGTGCTGTTTGAGTGCTGGGGCCTGCCCCCAGTGCTGCGAGAGAACTAATTTGCATACTGACGAAAATCGTTATTTCTACGGAATGGCGGCGTGGAGAAGACGTCTAAAGGTAGGAGAGGAATATCCTTTCTTAAGGGTATTCCTACATGTCAACCAGAAAAAAAAAAGTGTTTTAATGGTAGAATCCCTCTAAGTACTCAGATTGAGCCTTAGGATTCACACTTATTTGGAGATGGGGTCCTCTAAAAACTCAGAAGGAGACTATATCACATATTTAAATAGTTCTCAGCCTGTTCTTGTATCTTGTCCTTGCCAGGACTCATGACAGGTAGAACAGTAAGGTTGAGCAATAGCCTCAACTGTTGTCTATGGGGGGATTTTATCTGTCGAAAAACTCCAAATATCATAGTTTTTTACAGGCATAATGTATTGATACATAGCAACATATAACTCTATCTACCGGTAAATGCTTAGTGGAGAAAGTTTGGGATTACTCCTCTAAGCATTTCTATTTGGTATCCTATTGGAATAACCATATAAAACATTGAACATATTATTTATGGTGATTGTTAAACTGCATGAATAAAAATTGCTCAATTGATTTATTTTCTGCATTAGACCCATAATAAAAGTAAATACTTAAAAAAGAAATTCAAACTAAGCAAAGAAACAGCAAAAACTATTCCAAAAATGTAATTATCCATTATCGGTTTACCAGACTCGGGCTACACAGGGATTTTGCATTGCCTCGGGAGGTTGCAGTGGTCCTGACTTCTTTGCATCTTGAGACTTACAGTTGCACCAACCCAGTTGCGTAACTACCAGGGAAGCAGCGGAGGCAGCTGCCACAGGGCCCGGGACATTAGGGGGCCTGGCGATAGCTGCTACAGCTGCGTTTTTTTGGGGTTTTTTTCAATAGGCGCCCTTACTTACTTACCGATCCTGACAGGGGCCGGAATCGGTAAGTGACACTGCGGGCCCCGCAAACATCATTATTATACTCAGGGGTCTTTTCAGACCCCCGAGTATAATGATCGGAGGCCCAGGTAAGGTAAGTGAACATAACAAACAGTGTTACTTACCTCTCCACGCTCCGCGAAGGCTTTGGGGCCTACTTGTGTGATGTCTCAGATGTCACATGAACTGGGCCTGCGTCCTTATGCGTCGCGACGCAGGCCCCCGGTCACATGACATCCCTGATGTCATTGAAGATAGCTGACAGTGGGGAGCGCAGTGATAGATAAGTAACAGTGTTTATGTTTGTATCCCCGTCTCGGTCTCCGATTATTATACTCTGGGGTCTGAAAAGACCCCAGAGTATAATAATTGTTAATGGGTGTCCACAATGGAGCATAATACTGGGTGATGGGACCACTATGGGGCAAAATAATGGGTGATGGGGCCACTATGGGGCATAATACTGGGTGATGGGGCCACTATGGGGCATAATACTGGGTGATGGGGCCACTATGGGGGATAATACTGAGTGATGGGGCCACTATGGGGTATAATACTGTGTGCAGAGGCCACTATGGGGCATAATACTGGGTGATGAGGCAACTATGGGGCATAATACTGTGTGAAGGGGCCACTATGAGGTATAATGCTATGTGCAAAGTGCAACTATGGGGCATAATACTGAGTGAAGGGGCCACTATGGGATATTGGTCAGGGTCTTCAGTGTCGGCCAGAGGGGGGGCCCCCATGTCAAAGATTCGCCATGGGGCCCCGCCATTGCTAGTTACGCCACTGCACCAACCCCATTAGTTGTTATGTCAAAATAGGAGTTTATGCCAATATTTCTATATATGTATGCCAACTTTATTATTTCATCACTTATAGTATACTAGTATTGCAATATACTATGTAATTCCAGATGTACTGCAAAGTGACACTATCTGGAGGAACAGTCCAAACCATGAAGAATTTCTCACATGTATTAGAACGTACAAGTGAAGCCACATAGGTTCTTGTATAAATAATTGAACATGTTTGGAAGAATCACAAATGGTAACATTTACAAGTGCGGTTAGTGAGAGTCCTCAGTAAGTGCACTTCAAAGCGGTAATGAATGAATAGCATCAGTGTATTTACATTTCTCCTGATAAAATGGCAGCTGAGAACGACTCTGCACCTGAACTGACCTCAGAGAGATGGTATGGAAGATAATGTACATCTCTGCACTGCGCAATAGGACTCATGAGCTGTACTTGGAGAGAGATCTGTCCTGACTGCAAGCTACGCTGCCCCAACATCATCCCTAATGTCCTACGTGGTAGCCAGCCCTGTGCTGCAGTCATACTGATACCATGCAGAATAGGAATATGACAAGGGCTCTTGTGTGGTATTATGTAAGTCATCTCCTAGCTTTGGTAGCTGACCTAGACTATTTGCATGGAAGGGACAGGCCGAGACCTTATGGACAAGACAAATTCAGAGATAGGGCCCGTTCACATGGAGTAAACGCGCGTGTATTTTGGCAGAATGCACGTGTAAAAATAAGACTCCTATTGACTTCAATGATATTTTACACGTGTATTTTGATGTGTATTTTGACGTGTTTTTTTACACGAGTAAAAAAATGTAATTGAAGTCAATGGGAGTCTTATTTTTACACGTGTATTTTGCCAAAATACACACGCGTTTACTCTGTGTGAACGGGCCCATAGTGTAGTCCAGGATGGGATTTACAAGCTACTCTACAATGTTCCTGTAACTCCCATAGGGGACAATAGAAGCTTTGAAACAGATGAGTACATTTAGCTACTCTGTTTCCATAACTGGGAAGTTCTGCTGTTTCCATAGCGCTCATTCTCCTTTATGTGAGTTAAGGGAACTATTTTTTTTTTAAATGTAGATTGTGAGCCCCATATAGGGATCACAATGTACTTTTTTTCCCCCGATCACTATGTCTTAGTAGAATGGGATGAAATCCACGCAAACACGGGGAGAACATGCAAACTCCTTGCAGATATTGTTCTCTTAAATCCCAGCCATAGTGGTTCAGACACGGATCGGTTATAACACTTGGCACTCAACCGTAAGGATATAAGTTTAAGTAACCCACAAACAGTGACTGGCAGGTGATCGGATGCTAGATACACCCCCTGACCCCTTATATAGCTCTACAGGAGTGTGCAAGACGCTGTGACAGGCACATGAGAAGATAGAAGTGATGGCAGTCTGCATACACCTGTAGCCGTGACCTCCAGGAGAGCATATTTTAAAATATCCCCCCTCCCCACTACTGATATATGTATATACTCCCCTTTACGGCAAGGTACTGGTCAGCAGACCCCTGGATATTTATAATTATCAGCTGCTTGGACACAGTATTGGGTTGTATCATGAAATTTATAGCCCCAATCCAGATATTACAACCCTTCCTCCCATGGCACGCTAGTAGCACACCTAATCCAATTAAGGGTAAATTCACACCGAGTTTTTTGGTCCAGAACCTGAGGCGGAGGCTGCCTCAGGTTCCGATCCAAAAGCCAGGTAGCCGCAACTGAAAGCCGGTACACTGCACTGGCACCCACCCACGCACTCCGCTCCGATCAGTCTAGTCGGGACTACTCGGGAGGAGGGAGTGTCTTCAGGCCAAATCATGAGGCGACTGGGCCTGAATAATGAGCACCTCGCTTCTTTTTTCCGGGAGCCGTTTCTCCTGAGCGGAGCGGATATGGCCTCAAAATCATGACCAAAAAAACTATGTGTGAACTTACCTTAAGAGTGCCATACACATTAGACCAATGTCAGACACATCTGCCAGTTTTAGTGGACCAGGCCCAATCTAATATGTTCTGTATGGGTGTCTCCTGTCTCCTCCAGGAGAGAGATTTTAATATGCCAGATCCCTTGTTCTTGGTGTGTTCCATCAGGACAGAGGTGTCTTGATAGCAGGTTACAATGAACAAGCATTTGGTGAACAAGTATCTCACACATCTGACCAGACTTATCCAGGACCGATATATAATATCTGTGAAAGCGCCATTAGCGGAATAGAGAGTAGGCAAATCCGTGAAAGTGTATACAAGGCAAACTCCAAAGTAGAAAATAGCTTAAAGGGATTTTTCAGGACTGCAACATCCATGGTCTATGATTAGGAAAATCTGTTTGGATGAGATTTGGCTGAAAGCAAATGAATGTAATTCACAATATCTCATTCGCAGTTAATTGAATGGTACTGAGCTGCAGTACCAAGCATGGCCACAATCAACTGTACAGCGCTGTGTCTAGTAAATAATAAAGGGGGTCGCGGCTCTTGCTGGAGTGTCACAGTTTGTGGAGGAGATTTGCTATTGTAGATGGATGAGGGTTAGTTGCTAGTTCTTACGCTGTGTGTGACCACAGCCCAATGATGAATCAGATGACTCCACTATTGAGTAAGCCCATTAGGGGCTGTTCATCCTCATGAAAATAATATGTATATTGTATATTCTATTGAGTAAAATGTCGTATTGTTGAGTGAACATTGCTCTTCCCTCCAATAACCCACGCGTATATACTGTCATTACGAATTATTCTCAGAAACTATACCTAAACTAATAAATTGTTGATGCCGAAATGCTTGTTTATTGACAGATGACTTTTATTCTGACTTTATAATAAAGTTTATTTTTATTTTTGAGGAATTACATCTCCCCCTACTGGTCTCAGTGCTGAACAGCAGCTGGAAACTAACATGTCCACTGATCATTCTTCAAAATAAGACGCCAAGCTACATAGGAAAATCTTCATCTGTCTGAAGAATTTAAGAAAGACTCTTCCTACAGTCGGGGTAAATATTTTAAAGAATAAATAGAGAGAAACCCAAACTATAGAAGCTACTGGACAAGACAGACTATTTGATACATTAATGTATGCAGGCACAGCTACATAAGTATTATAAGGTTACATTATTTAATAGACAAGATTTTGAGATATTACTCCATGACCCAATCCTATGTTTCTCCCATATAGTAATAGCTCCCTCACTTACACAGAGATGAAGAGTGCTTAGTGTCCCCATAGAGTATAATGCCCCCTTAGGCTGGTCTTACACGACTGTATTGAATGTACAGTCCGCAAGTTGCTGATTGGCAACACTAGTTGCTGATCGGTAACATAGACTCCGCAGACGTCCGTGTCCTGCCGCACTCACCCATAGAGTTGTATGGGCGAGTCCGTGCAGTGCTGAAATTCACGACCATTACGGACATGTTCTATAGATTGCGGAACACGGTTGCAGCCCGGCCACACCACAGATAAAATATCCGGTGGTGTAAGAGGCCGCATTGAATATAATGTGTCCGCAATTGAAAACCCTTAATTGCGGACCATTTGTGGACTTACATTACGGCCGTGTAAGACCAGCCTTACAGTTTCCACATAGTATAATGAACCCTGAGAGGCCCCATGCAGTACAATGCCCCCTCATTGCCATCTACACAGTATCATGCCCATTTAGTGTCCCCACACCATATAGTGTCTCACACAAGATAAGGCTTTCTTAGGCACCACCACACAGTACAATGCTTACATAGTAGTCTCCATTCACTGTTGTGGCCCCCCACACTGTATAATATCTCCTTGTGCCCGCACAGTATAATGCCCTCTCAGTGGCCCACATGAATATTATATGCCTCCCATGCGGTAAGATACCAAAAAAAATCTAATATTGTCCTTGCCATGTTACCTTGGAGCAAATCTTCTCTGCTCTATGATGGCAGTGGCTGGGACCAGCAGACATGATGATGTCACTACATTGTGCCTGCCAGTGTCCACGTCACCAGCAACAGAGCCAGGGTGTAGGATATGGCAGCTGCTTTACCGCTGTATTCAAGACTATCTGCATTCTCAGAAAGAGTTAAAGTCTGGATATTCCACTCACCCCAAAATCTGGTACTGCTCTGCTGAATCCAGGACAGTTGGGAGGGAGGTAAGGTATATGTGGTGCTATACTGTATACTACTATGCTGTATCAGTCCATAGGACATGGCTGTTATGGAACATGACTATATGTAGACTGTATTAGACTTTGTGTCAGTACTACATTTTAAATGTATATAGTGATGCCCCGTTACTAATAGTTGGAAGAAGACGTGTGAAGACCCCCGTTCCTGAAGAAGATTGAGGTGGCGCTGGAGAGTTCTCTCACTGTATTGGGGACACCCTCAGTGCTGTTTGAGTGCTGGGGCCTGTCTCCAGTGCTGCGAGAAAACTCATTTGCATACCAGCAAAAAACGTGATTTTAACCGAAAGGCGGGGCGGAGAAGAATAGCTTTTCTTTAGGCTATTCCGACGTGTTAGTGAGAAAAAAAGGTTTTTAATGGTAGAATCCCTTTAATGCTGTGGGCACATCGGGAAAGTACACTGGGGTGGAGTATTAACGAAAGGTTAATAAGTGCACCCAAATACATTTAGCTGCTTTGAGTGATCTCTTGGGTTCTCTGGGAGCTCCTGGCACCTTCTGCATTTGTTTACATGGGCATCTTCCTGTTTTGTTTTCCTACAACTACCATGATGCATTGCGCTCACTCAGAGCTGACTTCCTGTTTCACTAGCTAGCCCGTTGACCACTAGATTTTTTGTAAACTAAGTAAGTTAGAAGGTAGGCAGGTGGGGGCTGTTTAAAGTAGAGTAGAAATAGCATTTTATCCCAGACAATTCCTTTAAGGCTAGCATTTAAGGGCAATCTTGCTGCTGGGTCTGCGTACCTCCCCTGAAACCTATGCACCTGATAGCTATTGTAGATTTCGGGTTTCATATATGCAAGTAAGCTGGCATAAATGACTATAAATGTGAGAGGGCTGGTAGTTAAAGGATAGTGGCGAGGGCTGAATAAAAGAGAATGACCCTGACTTTTTCAAGCATATAAAAGGTCCCCGTCCTTGGACTTGCTGGTATGAAGTCGCTTAGGCTTGCTGCTGAATTAAGACAGCCATAAAGATAAAGAATCTGGGAACTGGGAATTGATTATTTGTTTTTATATGTATATAGCAGGGGCGTAACTGCCATAGAGGCAGCGTAGGTGGCTGCCACAGGGCCCTGGCCATTAGGGGGCCTGATGACAGCCGCTACCGCTGTGTTTTTTTTTTGTTTGTTTTTTTAAATTGGCTGTTACAGGCCCTATTTACTTGCTGATACTGTGTGCAGGGGCCACTATGGGGACATAATACTGTATGCAGGGGCCACTATGGGGGATAATACTGTATACAGGGGCCACTAATGGACATAATAATGTGTGCAGGGCTTACTAAGGGACATAATAGAGTGCGGAGGAGGGGGTCGGTCGAGGTCTTCGGCGTCGGTTGGGGGGGTCCATGTCAAAAGTTCGCCATGGGGCCCCGCCATTCCTAGTTACGCCACTGGTATATTGTAATAAGCCTCTTCCCCCCTCCCTGCTGTAATCCTACCCCTGTGTCCAGTTATAAATATGCAGCCTGCAGAAAGTGTCTTTAGATATACCTGAAGAAGAAGCCCAGAGGAAGCTTCGAAACGTCATATTCTGTCATCATTATGAGTTAGCCATTAAAAAAGGTATCACCTACTGAAGACTTGTAAGTTTTTTTTTTATTTTATTTTTTTATATTTCATAACCACTGGCTAACACGGTACAAAAACAAACATTTTCCTTATACTAAATTGAAACAGTAGTATATTGGAGAACTATAACATTTCAGTATACAAACAATAACTTTTATCTGATGAACTGGACAACTCCTTTAATTAAAAATCCAACCTTTTAGTCGATGACTCACAACCCAAAGTGCAACAATTGCTATTTTGTTTGATTTTTTTTCATCAAAAAGTGTATTCCAGCACCATCTAGAGGGCAATTTATGGACTGCATTATACTACACAAAATCCATATTAACATGACATCAGTTGTCTAAAGAACAAGTGTATTAACGTGAGACGGACGTGCCAGGTTACCTGAAAGCCGGCAGTGGCACTTCACAATTTCATCTCTGCATCTACTATGGCAGTAGTGTAGTCACAACAGGTGAGGTTAAACTAGAAAAAGGCCCTAAAAAATCTTTAATAGGGATGTTTTTGGCCGCAACTCCTGTTTTTAAGCCTCTGCAGGGTTATATGGCTATGAACCTGGACCTGGTGAAAGCCGGTGGCTCATGGAGGGAGCCTTTTTAATTAAAAAATAAACTCCAAATAAAGTTGACGTGTCTGCAATGGCACTACAGTGTGCATGTGTCTGCATCCAAAGTCAGAGAAGCATCATGGCCTTGAATGTGGCAGTCAGTTACCTGGTTCACACCATCATTGAGGACATCTTCTAAACCATATAAAAGTATTAGACTCACTGGTTCACCCAGCAGAGATCTTATTGCCGAGGAGTTACAGATACGGCATAATAAAGGAGTGCCAGTCCTGGAGGTTCCTAGTTGACCATTGGAGATGGACAAGCCTGGTTCGGCCAGAAGAGTCCAAATTGCTCAGTTTTAACAAAACCGAATAGATGGAGAATCACCGCAGACAAACTAAGATGGCCCCTAGGAATAGCATTGCAGTAAATGATTATATCCTGGAGTCCAAAAAACATTTATATTCACCTTCCCTCACCTCTTTTGGGCTCTTGAGGCGCCTGGCACTCCCCTGGGCCTTCACCTATTATAATTTCGCCTCCAATTCTTTCCAAACTAATTTGGGTCCCAAGCTAATTAAAGATGAATGCATGGATCAATAAAAAAAATTAATAGTATAAAGGAAAGAAAAAGTAGTATATAAAAACACCCCCATTATCCAGCTACAAGGGCTCACTTCTTTCATTTCCTTGGGGTCAAGTAGCTTTTCAATATTCTGGCACACCTGAAAGTCATCCCCGGGTGGGAAGGAAAAGATATACCGAGAAATGCATCGTTTAGTAGAACCAGCAAAAGGCATTCTAAAAGAGACACTAGCTATTATAAACAGCAATGGGGTCCGTTAGGGCCCCCTAAAGGCACAGGGTCCAGAAGAGGATTCACCAGTACCCCAATGGACCAGAAAGAGCTTGGCCCCATCCCAGATAAAGACAAAGATAAATTGTCTAGGTAGCGCTTATATGTATTGCGATAGAACTACTGATGGACACATAGATGAACTGCCCCTCAAAGTCCCCCATGTGCAGGTTTGCAAACCTGGAAGCAAATCGTGTCCCCCTCTAGCTGCCCCTAGTTTATTGTCCCCCTCCAGCTGGTCCAAATCTAATGTTGCCCTGCAGCTGACCCATTGTTTAATATCCCCCTCCAGTTGCCCAGTTTAATGTCCTCTTCTAGGAGAGGGGTTTAATACTGTGGGGGAAATTGGAAGGGAATTGGTAGGGTGACTATAGACGCATTATACTGTGTAAGTGCACAAAGAGAAATGGATGGGAATGGGCACAGTCAACGTGGAAACCAAACAATAAAAATGTTACGCCTCTCAGAAGATGGCGATGCAAAAAATCACTGATTTATATCCCCAAATGAGTTTATGTTCTGTAGTATCACATAAAAAAAAATAAAATACATAAATGAGGTATCGCCGTAACCATACCGACCCGCAGAATAAAGGTCACATGTTACTTATACTGTACGGTGCATGGCGAAAAATTTAAAAGGTAAAACGCAATGACAGAATTACTTTTTTTTTTTTTTTTGCAGCAATAAATTGTATTTAAAAGGTTGTAGGCACCCAAAAATGGTGTCATTACAAAATGCATCTCATCCCGCAAACAACAAGCCCTTATATGGCCACGTCACCAGAAAAATAAAGAAAATATAGCATCTAGCAATGTGAATACAAAACCCCCCAAAATCGCCAAATCATTAGAATACAACTGGCTGCGGAAGGAAGGCAATATATAAGCTGTGTGAGTGTATATCAGGGGACACCCCAGATATACAGCTTACAAGGGAAAAGACACCAGAAGTGACCCCCAAAGTGACTCCCCTAATCATAGGAGCTCCTGGAACATAGTAGGGAATGTGGTGTTTGCAATGTTCTCCGCACAGCTTACATATTCCCTCTTCGCCATCCGCTGTGCAGTCACGTCTGGGATACTAATACTCACTACACCCCCTGATAAATTCTTTGAGGGGTGCAGTTTTCAAAATGGGGTCACTCCTTTGGGGAATCCACTTTTCTGGTACCTTACAGGCTCTACAAACATGACATGGCGGGCAAATATCAAACATTCAAATCTGTACTCCAAAAGCCGCATCGCGCTCCTTCCCTTCTGCGTCCTGCTGTGCGCCCAAACTGCAGTTTATGCCACAGGTATGACACATGTATGACACTGGTGTACCCGGGATAATGGACGTAATGTCATATGTGAGTATTAAATGATATTAGGGCACAGCCAGACACAGAAGGGAAGAAGGGTTATTGGGTTTTTGGAGCACAGACTTAGCCGTTTTGGTTTTTGGAAGCCATGACACTTTTGCAGAGACCCTAAACTTGCCCCTACAAAATGGGGTCACTTCCTGGTGGAATTCCAGTTTACGGTCACCTCCAGGGATCTGCAAAAATAACATGGCCCCCAGAAAGTCCCTCTAAATCTGTACCCCAAAAGCTAAAAAGCAAAATGCTCCTTCCCTTCTGAGCCCTGATGTGTGCCCAAGCAGCAGTTTACACCCACATATATAATTTTTGGCCCCTCGGGAAGGCCCCTTAATAGTTTTAGGAGTGCAGGTCTCTGACAACACAAAGTGGGTGCAACGTATTGGGCACTGAAATGGCATAGTTCTTTAAAAATTTCAATTTTTATTTTGTACATTAATTTTTGGGAAGCATTTTTAGTCTCAAAATGATAATATCCCTTGATACATTCCTTGACAGGTGTAGTTTCTAAAATGGGGTCACATTTGAGGGGTTTCCATTGTATTGATACTTTAGGGGCTCAGCAGATGCGACACGGCACCTGAAAACTATTCCAGCAACATCTGCTCTCCAAAAGCCAAATAGCGCTCCTTCCATTCTGAGCCCCACCATGTACCCATACAGCAGATTATGGCCACATATGGGGTATTGTCATGCTCAGGAGAAATTGTGTAAAAAACTTTGGGGGGCTTTTTAATTCTTTAACTACTTGCAAACATTAAAAATATGGCGCTAAATGGACGATTTATTGGAAAAAAAGTAATTTTTCATTTTTACGTCCCAATGTTAATAAAATCTGTGAAACAGCTGTGAGGCCAAAATACTTACTCTACCCCTAGATAAATTCTATGAGGGGTGTAGTTTCCAAAATGGGGTCACTTTTAGGGGGTTTCCACTGTATTGGTACTCTAGGGGGTCTGCAAATGCGACATGGCACCTGAAAAATATTCCAGAAAAATCCACCCTCCAAAAGCCAAATAGCATTCTTCCATTCTGAGCCCCACCATGTCCCCATACAGCAGATTATGACCCCAAATGGGGTATTGCGATGTTCAGGAGAAATTGTTTAACAAACTGTGGGGGGCTTTTTCTCCTTTAACCCCTTGTGAAAATGAAAACTTTGGGGATAAAGTGACATTTTAGTCATTTTTCACTTACACATCCCAATGTTAGTAAAATCTGTGAAACAGCTGTAAGGTCAAAATGTTCATTATACCCCTTGATGAATTCAGTGAGGGGTGTAGTTTCTAAAATGGGGTCACTTTTGGAGGGTTTCCATTGTTTTCGTACTCTAAGGGCTCTGTAAATGAGGCATGGCGCCTGAAAACTATTCCAGCAAAATCTGCTGTTCACAAACCCAGAGTCGCTCCTTCCCTTCCGTGTGCTGCCGTGTGTCCAAAAATCAGTTTATAAACACATGTGGGGTATTTCTGTGCTTGGAAGAAATTGCATGATAAACTGTCAGATGTATTTTCTCCTTTTAACCCTTTGTAAATGTGCTAATTTCAGGTCTAAATGAATGCATGAGTGGAAAAAATGAAATGTCTAAATTTCACCTCCATATTATTTTTATTCTTATGAAATGCTTAAAGGGTTAACAAACATCCCAAATGCTGTTTTGAATTATTTGAGGGGTGAAGTTTTGAAAATGGGGTGATTTATGGGGGTTTCTATTATATAGGCCTTCATAATTACTTTGAGAACTGAAGTGGTCTCTGAAAAATTAGTTTGGTGAATTTTCTTGTAAATCTGGAAAATCGCTGTTAGGGTGCATTCACACTTCGAATACGCTGACTGATTCTGAACGTTAAAACACGTTCAGAATCAGTGCGTTTAAAACAGTTCCCATTCATTTCAATGGGAGCCGGCATACGAGCGCTCCCCATTGAAATGAATGGGCTGCTTTTTTCTCTACGAGCACTCCCATTTAAGTGAATGGGATGTGCTCGCGTGTACAGCTCGGCATGAGCAGAGCTAGCCGTACACACGAACACATCCCATTCACTTCAATGAAAAAAGCAGCCCATTCATTTCTATGGGGAGCGCTCGTATGCCGGCTCCCATAGAAATGAATGGGAACTGCTTTATACGCCGCTGATTATGAATGTGTTCTACGTTCAGAATAAGCTGGCGTATACTCAGTGTGAACTCACCCTTAGGGAGCCTTCACATGGTGAAAACGCGCGTGTATTTTTGCAAAATACACGTGTAAAAATAAGACTCTCATTGACTTCAATTATATTTTTTACACGTGTAAAAATACGCCTGTAAAAATACACCTGTAAAATGTCATTGAAGTCAATGGGAGTCTTATTTTTATACGTGTATTTTTACACGTGTATTTTGCAAAAATACACGCGCGTTTACTCCGTGTGAAGGCTCCCTTACACTTGTAAGCCTTGTGACGTCCAAAGTAAATTAAAAGGCAATCAAAAGATGATGCCAATATAAAGCAGAGATATGGGAGATAATATTCATTCATGTATTTGGGTGGTATGACTATTTGCCTGAAAAGCAGAGAATTTCACATTTTGAAAATTGCAATTTTTTCCAAATTTCCATCAAATTTCATATTTTTTTATAACTAAATACAAAAATATTGATCAGTGTTTACCACTAGTTCAAGTTCACGTTACACAAGTCCTTACTCCATACACAATGAATGAGAAACAAGGCACGACACTCACTACAGAATCAAGAGAAAGAATAAAGAGATGTAGGAATTCACAGAAAGAAGACAAAATTGGTTAAGAAAGTATAGTACAAAATGTATTATTGACTCGAATACTGCCAGAAAATCACAAGTTATCAGAAAGTTTAGTGAGGCTTTACGCTATATTCAGAAGGCTCACCTGTCATGTTTGTGCTAAAGATAGGTACAACCAGTGGCGTAACTAAAGTCTTGTGAGCCCCGATGCAATCTTTTGTCTGGGCTCCCTACCTCAACCCTACAGCGATGGTTATGGTGCGAAGGAGTTTAATCCACCTTAGTGTGGTTAGAGTAATCTGTGGGTCTCCTTGGTTTATGGGCCAGATGGAAGCTGCAATCTCAATACTGATGCCAGTGTTTATGGGCCTCCTAAAGCTCTCGGATCTCAGTGTGGCTGCACCCTCTGCACCCCCTCAAGTTACGTCCCTGGGTACAACACTACTGTAAGTGGGAGCTAGTGATGCTGCAGTCTGGGCGTCCAACCTCTTGTACTGGTGCCCAGTTTACCAGGGGTATTCAATTTGGAGTAGAGATATGCCTTGGTTTGCTAATGCGATCCTGAAACCCCATAACTCATACTGTGTCATTTCTATTGTGAGAGTCCACAATAAAAGTTTTTGCCCTTTATATCCAGTTTTCTATCAGTTCAACTGTATGTTGAATGATTGTTTGCACGGAACGTTAATGTTCACCCCTGGGTGTCTGGAGACAACTATATCTTTGGCATCACCATATTAACAAGGTCATTGATGACATCATCATATTAGTGACATCATAGATGCATTGCATAGTGGAGGACCTTGGTATTGCATCTCAGCCTAATTTACTTCAAAGGGATTTTGCCACTGGCCTGTGAAGCAAAATCAGGACTCAAAGGAGCTTCTTAGGGTTTCTGGCAATGATCTATCCTAAACATAGGTTGTTAATATTGAAGTACTGGAAAACACTTCAAAGGATGTGTAGGGTGTGTCCCTATGCACTGACACTGTCCAATCAGAGCCACCCATATCACACCCCTTTGGCATAGGGAATGGTATCACCCAGTTGGAATAATAGAGAAATGGTACAATGTAAATTTATATCAAAAATATTTACTAATAAATACATGATGACAGGTACTGTTTAATTTTTTATTTATTTTTTTATTTATTTATCTGTATGTCACATAAAGGATCCATTTTATCAATAAATGATTTTTTGCTGAGGGCGTACAGAAGGAAGGTTAAAGCTTGAAACCGTTTCTAATCTTGAACTGAGTACATTGACTATAGTTCATCTCATCTCCATAATCCTGTGGTTTCTTACAGTATTTCCTCTCTATAACGTCCTTACTTTTCCCGTACCAACATCCGCGAGGTTGCAGATATTCCTCTGGGCACGCATTGTAGTAATAGCTGTAGCCCCCAAGTACATTAAAGATTAATGAGATGAAAATGCAGCTCACATGACTCCAGATGTAAGGATGGCTGATGAGAAGAGGGTTTGTCATCCACTACACATGATACATTGTATAGTTGTGTTCCTTATCCCTTCTATTTGCTTTTATGCATTTGTGACTACATTGTCACTGGGCACGGTATGAAATGTCCACTGGCAGGGACTCCTCCAACTTCTGCCAAATTTGGGTGCAGAGAGAAACACATCACTTAACTTGAGCCGGGCTGGGAGAAGCTGTAAGGAAGATACAATTCTAGTATAGAGAATGAAATGTCACCAAATGTCATCCCCATGCTGCCGAAAGTGACTTCAGCTGCAGGATTTTTGATTCTCTAGCTCCATCTTTCAATCTTTACAAGTGTGAATCCTTCAAATAGCTTCTTGTGCTGGCGTGGACACATCTGTTCCAGTCAATAGTTGAGTTCTCACCATATTTTCCTAGGTTATAACTGTAGAGGGAACCTTTTACCATCTCCATCTCTAGGTCTTTGAATCCTTTAACAAACACTGCTGAAATTTTTTTCCTCTATCCCCCACCTTCTGACACAATCCCCACAGTTAGATTTAGTGTCTAATATGATAATTAGAATAAAAACTGTCAAGTGGATGGTCTCAGGAAGGACCAGGCAACATGATGCTGAGTTGCTGATGAGTTCATTTGAGTCAGCCTTTCATTGGAGAGTATCAGATAACTCAAAATCATGCCCCCTTGTCTGTCCCTCCTAAGACCACCCAGTTGACAATAAAGTCACAAAAAAGGAAGTAGAGTCCTAAATCAGGCTAAAACATAACTTTTAATATCGACAAAATAAAAAGACCAGTTCCCCCTACGCCAAACAGCAGCACAAGATGGGGTATTCCTGCCCCTGTGTGCTGTTAGGACAGGTGGAACTTTTAATTAACTAACAGTTTTCCCCCCTATAAGAGGCCAGAGCGACCTCCTCCCCCCTGTGTTTTTTTCTGTCCTGTGCGACTGGACAGGTGGAGGAGGCTGTTGCCTCCTCTATGGTTTAGAATAAGGTGTCTTAGATCCTTTCTTCTCTTTCCCTTCTTTCTGAGTGAAAGATCTAGGTTTATACTGCAGTCTTTTGTCTTACCTGCCTTGTGCAGGTTACTGACTTTTTCAGCTGCAGTTCATTTACTGCCCTGCAGTAAGGTAAGCCATGTCCTCTTTCAGCTTTCCCTCTGTGTTCACTGCAGAGACTAAAAGCACTAATTTCTATTGCTATGGGCACTCTGTCAACTTCACAATATGGAAGTCGATTCACCGCCATTATGGTAAGATCCAACCAAATTTTTGTATTTCTTGCAGTTTTTCAATGTGCATTTAATTCCTAAGCGGGGACTTTATGCTGTGAACCTAAAAGAAGGGTTCAGATACCTATGTACTGTCATTACTTATTAGGTGCATATTTGCTTATTGCTCACATGATGGTGGATGCTCTAAGGCATTTTGTTGTAAGGTTATGCATGTCTGCACTGCTGTCAGTACGGGGTCCTCCAGCTAGGAGCCCTTCATTTATTGTTGTCATCTCCTGGGTGAAGGAGTACATGCAGATTTCTGGTAAGGTTCCCTCTCCCAGTTTTCATAAGAGGTCTTACTTAGAAATAGAAGCCCTAGTGGCTCAAGCTGTAGGGTTACAGACTTGTATGCCTGAATCCACAGTATCCTGGGTTCAATCCCCGTTGCACTTTGCATTTGTGATATAAAAAAAAAAAAAAAAAAAAAAAAAGTTAATAAGGTACTTGTGGTTCTCATGGTCCATTCACATGGAGAAAGTCTCTAAACTTCATGCTGGACTCTGTCTGCTTGAAAATCTCCCTCCTCTAGGTGGGAAAAGATCATATCAGCAGTGCATTATTTATAGGTAATACAGCGGGTTTCCATCCTAACTGCCAAAGGTTACTGGATCTTATGTCAGGGTCTGCAGTTGCAGTCCCTTGACCCATATAGCGCATGCGGCCTGCAGAAGGTAAGTCTGAGGCCTGGAATCACAACCCGTGGGGCCTGGAGGGGCTTCATTTTAAGGGCTGGATGTCCATGTCCAGATAGTCTGGACCCTGTTGACCACAGAGACAGCCCTCTCCGGTAGAGAGCGCATCTACAGGAGATTCCCATACGGGCAATGAGGAATTGGATGGAGGAGGCTGTGTCATCCAGCTGACAAAAAACTCAGCAGTCTGGGTCAAGCCAATTTAGTTATTCCTCAAAATTTGTCTTTCATCCAGGTGGTGTTCCATCTTAAGGACGGGATGTCCATGGTCCAGCTAGCGCTGGACCCTGTTGACTATAAACGCCCCTCTCTCACTAGTGGGGCGAATCTAGAGAAAAGTTCCATAGGAATAAAGTGGAATTGGATGAAGAGTTCATGGTCCAGTTTACCTGGACCCTGTTGCCCACTGATGCATCCCTCTCTGGTGGAGAGTGTCCACGGTCCAGCTAAGGCTGGAACCTGTTGACTACCTATGTCTCCCTCTCTGGTGGAGAGCACATCCAGATAAGCGTTCCATAGGAGGAACATGAAATTGAATGTAGAGTCCACGGTCCAATTTATCTGGACCCTGTTGACCACTGATGCATCCCTCTCTGGTGGAGAGTGTCCACGGTCCAGCTAAGGCCGGACCCTGTTGACTACCTATGTCTCCCTCTCTGGTGGAGAGAACATCCAGATAAGCGTTCCATAGGAGGAACATGAAATTGAATGTAGAGTCCACGGTCCAATTTATCTGGACCCTGTTGACCACTGATGCATCCCTCTCTGGTGGAGAGTGTCCACGGTCCAGCTAAGGCCGGACCCTGTTGACTACCTATGTCTCCCTCTCTGGTGGAGAGAACATCCAGATAAGCGTTCCATAGGAGGAACATGAAATTGAATGTAGAGTCCACGGTCCAATTTATCTGGACCCTGTTGACCACTGATGCATCCCTCTCTGGTGGAGAGTGGCCATGGTCCATCTAACGCCAGACCCTGTTGACTACCTATGCCTCCCTCTCTGAGGAGAGCACATCTAGATCGGCTGGGTAGGCTATTTGGTCTCATCATATGTCCGCCTGATCACGGCTTATCCAAGATCCATCGGTCCTTCTACTTGTTCAAGCCAGACAAATACGTAAGGACCCTCCCTCTCAAGGGCATCAAGCAACTTTATCTAGACAGCTCTCCCATTCGGCAAATCCTTGGCCCCCCACACCTTCACAAAGGTAGTGGCCCCGGTCGTAGCCGCCCTGCGCCTCCAAGGGATCTTATTGTCCCATAACTAGACGAATGGCTCCTAAAAGCCCGGTCAAAGGAGGTGCTTGCCACACAGTTGGAATCCACTGTGGCTTTCCTAAATGAGCTGGGCTGGCTAATAAACTGGCAGAAGTCGGTAGTGGTTCCATCTACCCTGATTCAATTTCTGGGTTTATCTTGGATTCTCTCAGCATGATGATCTCCCTGCCTCCTCCTTGGAAGGAGAAGATTGGTCAAGCGGCTCATCACCTATCCACAACCCGGAAGGTTACTATCAGGACCGCCATGAAGGTCCTAGGTCTCATGTCCGCAGCCATCAAGGCAGTTCTGTGGGCCCTATGGCACATGCGCCCCTTACAGTGCGAGATCCTGAGAGTCGGGAACCACAGTCCTTCGGGGCTACAGAAGCCTATCCAGTTATCCATCAGAACCCGTCGATCACTGGCTTGGTGGTCCCAGCTCAGAGACGGGAAATCCACGGTCCAGACATCCTGGACCCTGTTGACCACAGATGCCTCCCTCACAAGATGGGGAGTGCTTCTGGGGGAGACCCCGGTACGTGGGACCTGGAACCAGCTTAGAGAAGGCTCATTTGTCCAACTGGCGAGAGCTCACTGCGGTGCACCGTGTGCTTCTAATGTTTGCACCCCACCTGCAAAGGAAAGCTGTGAGAGTGAAACAGACAACTTAACAGCAGTCCGATATATCAGCAAACAAGGGGGGAACCAGATCCCCCCTCGCTTCTGCAGGTGACAAATCTAATATTCTCCTGGTGGAGAGGAATCTTTCACAACTATCAGCGGTTCATATTCAAGGTGGGCTGAACATCCTTGCGGATCAGCTAAGCAGAGGCCTGGTGATGACAGGCGAATGGTCCCTAAATCCGGACATCTTTCATCATCTCACTGAGATGTGGGGTCTCCCCGAGGTGGACCTGATGGCCACCCAGTACAACGCCAAAGTGACAAGGTTTTGCTCCCTCTACTGGGAAGACAATCCTTTGGCGGTAGATGCCCTGTCAATACCTTGGAGGTTCAAACTGGCATACGTTTTTCCTCCTATTCTGATGATTCCGAAGGTATTGGCGAAACTCAGGCAGGACCAGACTTCGGCAATAGTGATCATGCCGTTCTGGCCAAAAAAGGGCATGGTTTACCCACCTCATCCTAATGAGTCAAGGGACCTACTGGAGGCTTCCACAAGTCCAAAACCTGGTAATTCTGAACTGACATCTCTGCCAGGACCTGGACAGGTTCAACCTCATGGCCTGGAGGTTGACCGCATCGTATACGGAGATAGACGATTATCCCAGGCCGTTCTAAGAACGTTGGCCCATTCAAGAGCGGATTTAACTAACAGGAGTTACCAAAGGATCTCGGATAGGCAGCTTAATAACTCTGCTATCGAATCGGTCTTGGAGTTCCTACAGAGTGACCTGGATAAGGGGCTAACTCCAGCTACCCTGAAGGTTCATGTTTCAGCACTTTCCGCTCTTCTAGGGACCTGGTTATAACAAGATCCTCTATTAAAGTAATTCCTTAAAGGGGCCTCTAGGCTCCGCCCTCAGATGCAGCCCCCTGTCCCGCAATGGGACTTGGCTGCGGTTCTTCAGGGGCTTTGTTCTCCCCCGTTTGAACTCTTAACAGAAGTGGACTGGAGATATCTCTCCTACAAGGTAACCTTCTTGTTGGCAATTACCTCTGCCAAAAGGATTGGAGAATTACAAGCTTTGGCTGCCTCGGAGCCATTCATTACGTTTTTCCCTGATAGGGTTCAACTTGGGTTCATCCAGGGATTTTGTCCTAGGGTCGCATATATCTGCGCATATATTTGGATTGTACAGCTTCCTTTCGAAGAACCTGCTCATCAATACCTACGGCCGTAACAAAGGTGTTAAAGCCACCCTGTCAAGATGGATCAGGGAGGCCATCGCTTGCTCTCTTCGCGCTCAAGACCTACCAGTACCGGAATTGGACCAACTTCCTGGTCAGAGAGACGCTCGCTCTCCTTAGAGCAGATATGTTCTGCTGCTTCCTGGAGGTTTCATCTGATGTTCGCCAGACACTGCAGATTGGACTGGCGCAGCTCAGAGGCCACAGGCTTCGGACATTCTGTCTTGGCATCTGCTTGCCAAGATCTCCCACCCTAGTTGGGATTTTACTTGCTAGATCCCCATCTTGTGCTGCTGTTTGGCGTAGGGGGAATGGAAGATTATAAAGATAATCTGTTTTCCCTTAGCCCAAACAGCAGCACAAGGCTCCCTCCCATTGTTTATGGTAATGTTTGTATTGTTATATTGCCTTTTATACTTTTTGACTAACACAGGGGGGAGGAGGTCGCTCTGGCCTCTTATAGGGGGAAAAACTGTTAGCTAATTAAAAGTTCCACCTGTCCTAACAGCACACAGGGGCAGGAATACCCCATCTTGTGCTGCTGTTTGGGCTAAGGGAAAACAGATTATCTTTATAATCTTCCAATATTCACAAACCCTTATAGGTATATAAATTCCCAAAATAAATGGATAAGTATCAAAATATAATGGAAAAGCACTATACAGGACTGCCTTGGTCAATTAACCCCTTCCCGCCGATGGCATTTCTTGATTTTCGTTTTTCGTTTTTGACTCCCCTCCTTCTAAACCCCATAACTTTTTTATTTCTCCGCTCCCAGAGCCATATGAGGTCTTAATTTTTGCGGGACAAATTTTTCTTCATGATGCTACCATTAATTATTCTATATAATGTACTGGGAAGCAGGAAAAAAATTCAGAATGGGGTGGATTTGAAGAAAAAATGCATTTCTGCTACTTTCTTACGGGCTTTGGTTTTACGGCGTTCACTGTGCAGCCAAAATGACATGTCCCCTATATTCTGTGTTTCGGTACGGTTCCAGGGATACCAAATTTATATGGTTTTATTTACATTTTGACCCCTAAAAAAAATTCCAAAACGGTGTTAAAAAATTTTTTTTCTAAAAGTTGCCATATTCCGACGGCCGTAACTTTTTTATACATAGGTGTACGGGGATGCATAGGGCGTCTTTTTTTGCGGGGTCGGGTGTACTTTTTAGTTCTACCATTTTCGGGAAATGTTATTGCTTTGATCACTTTTTATTCAAATTTTTATCAGAATCGAAACAGTGAAAAAACGGCGGTTTGGCACTTTTGACTATTTTTCCTGCTACGGCGTTTACCGAACAGGAAAATTTTTTTTATAGATTTGTAGAGCGGGCGATTTCGGACGCGCGGATACCTAACATGTATATGTTTCACAGTTTTTAACTACTTTTATATGTGTTCTAGGGAAAGGGGGGTGATTTGAACTTTTAATACTTTTTATTTTTTTTTTTATTTTTTTTTTGCATTTATTAGACCCCCTAGGGGTGTTGAACCCCAGGGGGTCTGATCACTAATGCAATGCATTACAATGCTAATGCATTGCAATGCATTGCAAAAAATCATCATCTCTTTTGCAGGCTGCATACACCAGCCTGCAAAAGAGAGGATTTGCAGACCGGCTGGGAGCCTTTAACAAGGCTCCCGGCTGTCATGGCAACGGGGGGTCGGCCCTGGAGCATGCTCCAGGAGCCGGCGATCCCTGCCAAAATGGCGGCGCCCATGCGCCGCCGGGAAAATGGCGCCTTTGACAGCAGCGCCGGAGGGGTTAATGCCTCCGATCGGTCCGGGGACCGATCGGAGGCATGAGAGCCGGTTGTCTACTGCTTAAAGCAGTAGACACCCGGCGGCTATGGCGGCCGCCCGGCTCCCGGGCGGTCGCCATAGTTACAGACCCGACACGCGCCGTACTATTACGGCGCATGTCGGGAAGGGGTTAAAGGGTTTTTTTTATGGTAAGAATTGATGGGTATAAGATGGGGGGGAGTAATTAGATTATCAGAAAGTGTTCCTGAAGAGGTCACAACTCCATAGTAAATATCCAACACAGTTGGACAGTTGGATATACAGAGAGGCAAATCTTACACAGGACATAAATATTCTGTCCACAATACAATAAGTGAAAATAGAAAGTAGAGTTGAGCAAAGTGAAGCTGACAAGGTGGAATTTGATCCGAATATCAGGAACTATTCGATTTGCATCCAATCCAGATTTCCTCACACTTCGTGGTAATGAATTGCACAGCTATTGGATGCCGCAGTCAAGTTTGACCGTGGCATCCAAGGGGTTCCATCATGCTACATGTCCCCCTCTGCACCCACAGCAGTAAGATCGGGGGGTGTCGTCGATTTTAAAACTAAAAAATAATGATACGTGTCCTGGGCTCAGCATGTACTCCAGAGCTCTTCTGGCCACTGACTGAGATCCTGCTCCCCTGGCCTCACTGCTAGTGCCTGTGATTGGGCATTAGTGGTCACGTGGAGTGTGCAGGCGTATTGACATCATTGCACCCCATGTGACCACTGAGGCCCAATCACAGGCACCAGCAGTAACGTTTGGGGAGCAGGATCTGGACCCCAATATATAATAAAACCCCTGAGTGTCACGGTTTACAGGGAAGCAGGTAACCATGTGCCGGGATTCAGCAAGAAACTAAGGAAACAGGATAGGGAAAACTGTCCCTACGCTATGGCGGCTAGCTAATCCCTGCCTGCAGGTGTTGGTCAGCTTACCTAGGCTAACCCTGGTCCTGACAGCTACTCTCTCTCTGAACACAAAGACCTGTACAGATAGAAAGGGAAAAGGGTTACAAGATTCTAGGGTCTGGTATGGGGTTCGGGAAGGGGTTAATGTAATTTGCCTCTGATTAATTTGGATCAAATATGGCGAAGCTGCCAAATCGAACTTTTGAAAAATTCACCCATGTCTACTAGAGAGCCTAATTGTCATATCAGACCAAAACTAATAACACAACTTACTTGAGAAGGTGGGGGCTAGAGAAAAAATTCCAGCTACCCCAGAATCAGTTGAACAATATCTGATGCATAGATACGATACAAGATGCAAAGAACTGGAATTGGAGGAGGCAGTGAAAGGTCCATTTAAAGCTGAGATATAGCGTAGCATTCTGTTACGGTATTAGAAATAATGGCAGTATTTTATATATGGTTACAATATCAAACACAGGGACGGATTGCATAAAAAAAAAGCGTCGTCATACTGTAATGTAATATAGCCAGAGAATAATCAATGATGTGCCAGATACTTTGAGCTATTTACAAGCTATAATTCCAGCTAATTGCGTCTTTCAAAAACATCAGTACAGGGCGGATTTCACCCAAGTGCTGGATGTGAAGCCCGGCTAATGGTACTCGTGCTGTTCTTCTTTTTTAAATAATGCTTTTAGAGACCCATCAAGACACAAAATGAAATGTTACAGAAATTAATACGTGATGCCTTAAAATAATACTTTGTTTTTATGTGTATGGCAGTAGTATTTATACGTGCGGAGGGAATGTTATTCAAGCTTCAGCCCAAGTAATGGGAGATTACACAGCACCTGGGATCCATTGTTATTATTGTCGGATAAGCAAGTAGAAAAACATTGCGGGGTAAATTTGTGTTTTCCTCAGTCCTCAATGGCTTTCAATGGTTTGGCATGTAACCTTATCTAATTGTCACAAAAGTCAGACTTCATAAAAGGCTCATTTTATATAAGCTGGCGCAATAACCTGTTCAGAAATGAGGAAAACACAATTAGGCTGGGACCACATGGAACAAACACGTTGCAGAATTTCCATTAGATACTGTAACGCGTTTCTCTACTAGCTGCCTTGGTGAAAGGTGGTCTCTTCTGCGGCTCCCCCGCAAGCTTGGCCCCTGCACCTGTTAACCTTTGTATTGTCAAGGTTGAAAGCCACAGGTAATACTTGATATGCGTCACTTTTAGGCTGTGGCCCCATGTGGCGTAAACACCGCAGTTTGGACGCCACAGAAATGCCACAGTCAGTGCAAAGCAAATTCCATCCACACATTGCAGAAAAACTGTTGCAATTTTGGAAATCGCGTCATGCCATTTATACCCACTGAAACAATAGCGTTTTCCCTATAGGTATAATGGGAGCAGAAAGTCCGCAGAGGTTTATGTGAAAAATGCTGAGGGAAAAACGCATTTTTTCGTGTGGCCCGCTACATTGGCCATTACTTTTAAAGAGGACCTTTCGCCACCTCCACCAATTCCAACTCTGCATTCTTTAATAGGTGCAGTCAGAGTATTTTCTCTAATCCACACCGTTCCTGAGCAACAAATACCATTATGTCAAATATGCTAATTAGGCTCTACTATTAAAGGGGCTCTATCATCGGGAAAAGTCATTTTTAACTAATCACATCCTTGCATAGGCTTTAGAAAGGCTATTCCACACCTACCTTTAGTATGTAGATTGCCTCAGTGGTTTGTGAATAAGTCCGTTTTTATTCATATGCTAATGAGCTTCCAGCCAGCATAGGAAGTTCCCAGCAGCACTCGTCTCCTATGTGTGTGTGCAAACAGGAAGCTGAGTCCATCATCATCATCAGCAGCAGCAGCAGCCTCCCATAGGAAACAATAGGAGAGGAGTGCACGATGTATCATGCACTAGTTTAATTAGCATATAAATAAAAACGGACTTATTCACAAACCACTGAGGCAATCTACATACTAAAGGTAGGTGTGGAATAGTCTTTCTAAAGCCTATGCAAGGATGTGATTAGTTAAAAATGACTTTTCCCGATGATGGAGCCCCTTTAAGAAGACTGTCTCGATCCAGACCAGACAATAGGACATGATTCTGAGCTTTTTGATACTGTCCAATGAGAGGCACAACTGTATCAGAGAGCTCAGAATCACACTGCCTTCCTGAGACTACCCAGTTGACTGTATAGTTAGAATTTTTGGCACCAAAACCACTGTCACCAATATCTCAGGAATGGTGGGGGTTGGAGACAACGATCCAACTTTGCCAGAACCAATGAAGCGTGCTTATTAAAGGATACTTAGGTGGTAGAGGTGGTGAAAGGTCTTCTTTAAAACCTAAAACTTACTCCAGCATGCCCAATTATGAATAAAATGTAACTTTTACTTCAAAATTTTAAAATTTTGAAGTAAAATTTAAATTTTATTCGTAATTGGGCATGTTGGAGTAAGTTTTTGTTTTTTGACTATTGTCCACCCCGTGAAACAGTCTGGGGGTTTCTCTGTGCAGCCCATTTGCTCGTTTAACATCTTTATGGAATACATATACAGGTCATTCCACAGTGGTTAGAGCTGCATTTATTCCTCTTTAAAACCTGTCTATACTGTGGGTTTATATCACAACATGTGGCTCTACTTAAAAATGGTCGATCACAGTAGATCACCTTTGTAGTATCTAGAAGGAAACAATGGACATCATGTATATATGAACAGGCCCTTAAAGCCGGGTTCACACGGGTTTTTTTGAGCTGTATTTTAACGTGGAATCCGTGTCAGAATCCTACTCAAAAAACTGCCTCCCAGGGGCAACATGGTGGCTCAGTGGTTAGCTCTGGAGTCCTGGGTTCGAATCCCGCCAGGAACAACATCTGCAAGGAGTTTGTATGTTCTCCCTGTGTTTGCGTGGATTTCCTCCCATTCTACAAAGACACACTGATAGGAAAAAATGTACATTGTGATCCCTATATGGGGCTCACAATCTACATTAAAAAAAACAAAAAACGCCTCCCATTGACTTCAATGGGTTCCTTTTTCCGCAAACGGTTTGTTCCTGTTCGTGGAAAAAAGAAGCAACATGCCCTTTCTTGAGTCAGATTCCGCAGCGAAATCCGCCACTGAGTCCGCGGCGCAAACACTCCCTCCCTCCCAAACCCATTGATTTGGGCCTAATCCAGAGCGGAATCCCGCGACTGGAAGCCGGTGCCCTGTATGCAATGTACCAGCATCCAGTCATAGTTAGCCATTTTTTGGACCAGATTCTGTGGCGGCCTCTACCTCAAAATCCGGTCCAAAAAACCCCCCGTGTGAATCGGGATTAAAAATCCACAAGAAATAAGTTCAACCACACCACATAACAGACATTATTTTTGGGGTGGATCACATTCTTTATTATGCTATTGGACCCTTGGAGATCTATATACGTCTTCAGCCCAGGAATTGAGTGCACATTAATTCCTTAAGATATTATTTCAGATATCAGCTGCCCATGTACTCTTGTGAACAGGATATGTTGTCGCCATGCTTGTTGTCTTCAGAACTTGTATACATTGAACATGTTAGTAAACCACAAATGTGCTGGGCTAAGTACAAGAACTAATGGAGATCTGGCTCCTTTAAATTCAGTATTTCTAATCTTTTAAAATACCAATTTGTGGTTTTGGAATGGATTTTACTATGAATAATACATTGGTATTGAATACAAAAATTAAGACAAAAATAAAAACTGAGGTCGGGCTTAGTATTAATGTCATCAGAGCTGCAGTTAGCTATTCTGTGTATTACACTGTATGTACAGATAATGGAGCCTTGCTTCCAATAGAGTATACATACAGATTTCTGTATACTGATATCCATATATACAGTAGATTTGTTGTTCAGTGGCCCAACCATCTGCCTGCCCTTGTTCTATTACTCACACTAGTCAGCCATCACATTAAAACACTTGCCTAATATTATTGCACTAATTGAGGTATGAAGTCAACAAGCATATCTGAGCCTTGTAAGCTGCGAGGAGCCTCCATACAGAGCTTACTACAGGTTTGTCCGGGCTCCTGGGCAACAGAGCCTCAGTGGGCCTCTTTGCAAAGCAGCTCATATGGTGGCAGATCTTCTGGAATGGGATAGGTCGAGATCTGCCTTATAACTGATATAACCTTATGCTCCCACATAGTATGATACCCCCCATATTATGCCCCCATACAGTATAACGACCCCCTTATTATTCCGCACAAAGTATAATGGCCCCCTTATGTTCCCATACAGTATAGTGACTGCCTTATTCCCCCACACAGTATAATGACTCCCATTATGCCCCCACATAGTATAATGGCTTCTTTATGCCCCATACAATATAATGAGAAATTATAAAAAAAAAAAATACTGATTTAGTGGTAGAATCCCTTTAAAGGGGTTATCTAAATTCCAATATCGGTGGCCTATCTTTAGGATAGATCAATGTCAGATCTGCAGGGATCCAACATCTGAGATGCCCTTCTGGTTTGTTGTTCAAGGACAAGTGTGGCTTCCAGTAATGTTTATATACATGAGCTGTACAATTTGTAGTGGCGGTATTATAATACTGCAGCACTGCCCTGTTAAAGTCTATGGAGTAGAATAGCAGTGCCGAAAGCCTATGCTACAGTGAGTGACAGGGCCTGGAAGCCCTGCAGAAATCAAGCCAGGTCCTGTATTCACATGCTCACACCGCTTGGGTCCACCCAGTTCCCACCTGAAAGGTCCTGCTTGCAGAACTTTTCTCGAGCTATTTTACGTGGAATGGGGGACGGAGTCCTCGAACACTAGTGTGAACCAACCTTCACCCTGGTGACAGATCCTTTAAGTCTAATTTTTTCCCTTTTGTTTCCCTACACAGATCTTTTAGCTACTTTTTATTATATAATATTAATAGTTAATAGTATAATAAACCTTTGTGTATAAATGCATTGAAATAAAATTCTCTACACGAGTGATTCTGAGGTTTAGAGATGACTTCTACATAAAAATAACCCAGGACTCATGGGGAGTTAAGCTGAACATTAAAATGACATTTTGTGGTTAATAGGTAATTTCTAAAACCCGAGAGCTCCTTTGCCAGTTTCATTGTTTGTTTTTGTGGTTACAAGTTTTTTAGACAATTTAATGAAATGTGGTTATTTTTAAGTAATCTAAAGCCATCCACAATTTTGGACTATGAGTTTGCATTACTGTTTTGTTAATAGAAGTAAAAGGAATTTAAAGGGATTTCCAGCAAAAAAAAAATCATTAAAAAAAGTCTGTTAGTACTATTATTGGGTTAATAAATGCAACCAAATACCTTTAGCAGTGTTTGGAGTGATTTGGGGGGTTTCTCTGGGAGCTCATGGCATCCCCTGCATTTGTTTACAAGGTGTAGCTTCCTGTTGTCTTAGCTAATGCAATGCATCATGGTAGTTGTGGGCCGACTCACTCCGTCATACCCCCTCCCTGTCCCTGTGTGCTATTCCGCCCACTAGTAACCTTCCCAACTAACTAACATTAACTCCCCATTCACCCCATCAAACTTACGTGCCTTTTGTCCAGACTTCCCTTCTGTGGGAATGGCTCCTCCTCTTGTTTGACTCTGCCAACAGGTGCGCAGGGCAGGGGTGCCTCTGATGCCTATGCAGTAAACATGGAGAGCCATCTCCAGCCTGCGCAAGCACCACAGAGTCACAGAAGAAGAAGAAGAACCATTCTAGAAGGGAGGTCTGAACAGGAAGACACGTAAGAATGATGGGATGGGTGGGGGAGTATTGATGATGTTCTATATCAGGAAACGGAACATCGCCGGATAATCAGACTATGTGCTTGGAGCGGTCACATGAGGCCCCATTGCGGAAACGCATTTTTTTGGTTGCAAATTTTGATGTGGTTTTTTGAGCCAAAGCCAAGCTGAGACCCTCACTGAGCAGGAGGACATTTTTTCTCCCATTCTGAATGGATTGGTGGTTGAGCAGCATACGTACCATATTCCACTCATTCCAGCGGAACTGGCAGTACTCCCACTTAAGTGACTGCCCAATCACCACTCCATTTGTCCCCTCTGACTCGATCAGTTGGGAACCTAAGTGGTCGGACCCTCATTGATCTACAAGTTATTCCCTATCCTATGTATAGGATATATTGTGCTTTGATGGAAAAACCCCTTTAGGCTGAAAGTTTTATATTTTCTAAAGGATGTGCTTTAAGTTGAGGCCACAAATTGTGTAAAAGCTGCTTTGCAGATTTTACTGGTTTTTTTTGGGGCCAACACCAATGGGAAATATAATGGAAGTTCTTATACTTCTCCCATCAGCTAAATCCATTCCTGACTTTGGCTCAAAAATAAAACATAGCAAAACCTGCAACAACAAACACAGCTTTTCCGTAATCTGTGGCCCCAGCCCAGCATATGATTTATAAAATATAACGCTTTTTAATTTCAGGGCTGCCCAAACATTATTTTAGTGTAAAACCATAGAAACTACCCTATAAATTATGGTTTTACCCAAGTGAAAGGTTCTTCTTATCAAAAAAACACCTAGGGTGCAATTTAGCAGTGTTTGCCCTTGTATACACATGTCCTTCTTGTTGCATACTTTTCCATACAGTCTAGTTATTTTCATGTTTTGTAGGTTTCCTATTGTGGTTCTGGTCAAAATAAGGGGGGGGGGGGGAACTACACTGTGTGAACAAAGGTAAGTCATTTCTGATTTTTCCAGTTCAACTAGAGCAATGGAATTAATAATTACGGTATATTTCCTGTCATCTTGTGCTAAATCAACATTTGTACATCTAGGTCTCTGGAGGAAAAGTCTAAAGACCCTGTTGCCTTGGCTAATGCAGGAAAGGACCAGAGCCAACTGACAATATAACCTAAGGCTAGGCGCTGGTTTACATCATCCTTTTATACAGCAAATATTTGGCCCCCATATAGTCTCTATGTCAGTAATACATCCCTGTTTAATCCGGGCAATGCCAACAAATGATGATATTTGTGCTACAAAAACTCTTTCCCGAGACTTTACTTATTTGTTAGATGAGTGCTGGCACATTTACAATTTTCGGGAATGAGTGTACCTATGCTTGTTCCTGATAAGTGGCCCCGTCATCAGTCCATGTAATAGGGCCTTGGGATGTCAGCAATAGTCATCGGTGGCAAGAATCCTCCAACAGATGCTCAGGCTAAATGCAAATGTTAAAGATTTTTGGAATTTTTTTTTTCTTAAAATTGTTACTGTCAATTTAACCCTTAAGTGCTATCATGGTGTCTATCATACACCACTATCAGACACATGTCATTAGGATAGACACCATGATAGTACTTAAGGGTTAATAACACATATCAGGTTCATAGATCTTTCTTTATCTTTTTTTTTTTTTTTTTTCAAAAAACGATTTCCAGTTTCCGGTACATTCTCCCATTTATTGAGGATTTTCTGGTTTTGTTATATATAAAATAGGCAAAAGAATGGAACAACTACTAATCGGTTATTTTATAATAATTATCAACCTCCTACTCACTTTTATGACTTTGGGGGAAAGATATGTACCCTTTTAAAGCAAAGTACCTTGCTTTCTGTGGATAACAATAGTAGAAAGACATATATTATAAAGAGGTATCTAACATCAATATTTTGGGTTATAGCAGATTGGGGACTCAGCACCAGTTTACTGGATCCAAAAACACAGCACACACTCCATAATGTTACTTATTAGAGATGAGCGAACAGTAAAATGTTCGAGGTTCGATATTCGTTTCGAGTGGCCCCTCAATATTCGACTATTTGAATCGAATATTGAACCCTATTATAGTCTATGGGGGGAAAATGCTCGTTTCAGGGGTAGGCAACATTCGATCAAATTATACTTACCAAGTCCACGAGTGAGGGTCAGGCTGGATCCTCCGAGAAGTCTTCTCCGTGCATCGTCCCTGCAGCATCTTCCGGCTCTGAATTCACTCTGCCAGGCATCGGGCCTGGGCAGAGCCGACTGCGCATGTCCGCACTACAAGCGGACATGCGCAGTCGGCTCTGCCCAGGCCCGATGCCTGGCAGAGTGAATTCAGAGCCGGAAGACGCCACGGGGAAGCTGCACGGAGAAGACTTCTAAAGGTAGGAGAAGAACCAGCGTTGATTGGCCGACTGTATAGCATTCGGCCAATCAACGCTGGTTCTGCATCGAACTTTTCCATTCGAATAGCGAGTGGTACTCGATCGAGTATGGGTATTTCGAATACCGTAGTATTCGATTGAATACCTACTCGATCAAGTACTACTCGCTCATCTCTATTACTTATGTTGGGGTAGAATTAATTATCATCTCCAAACTAAGGATCGCACCTTATTGTAGGTGAACTTCCAATTCTTAAGCACCTTTCTAAGGAAAAGAACATAATTGCTGGACAAGAGTGCACACAGTAGCATATATGAAGTCTTCTGAATGGCTTCACAGCAATGTGTTTATTTTAGAGGATATGCAATTTAACACTGGACTTCATCCAATGGGAATGGTGCCTTTAGGTCCTCACTTCCAATCAGAATTTCCTTATCATATGGTAAATGCATGAATTAAATGTTTAGTGCCATGTATAGAACACTGACCAGACAAAGAGATTATTCCATGCCATGGGCAGAAGGGGGAATCTATTAGACAGTGATCAGAACAAGTTAAATGTCAGTAGAGTAGAGGAGATGAGTGAGGGTATTGGATAACTCTGTATATAACTAGGTATGTCTCTACATTTTATGTTACTGACCCATGATAAGTTTGATTTTTTTAAATGAAACTCCTATATATTAAGTTACCAATCCAACATCATGGAAGACAGATTTGCATATTCTTCCCATAGTCCCTTGCAAAGTGGAGTGCTAAAGGCTTAATAAGTCTCCACACACCTATATGGTGGTCTCTCCCCAAGGAGTGACAATATCCCTTTACTTTTGGGTAGTGTACAATGTTGTACTGGGGCGTCTAGGTCCTACCAGTACAATTCATTCTGAGGCCAACTATATCATTGGACTGAGAGAAGCAGGTTTGACATTTTGATTAATTACTCACCATCTAGACCATTCTGACTTAACTGTTGGGATGTGTTGGGAGCAATAGTTACATATGGGTACACATATACGACAGACAGGCTCTGGATGTCTCATAGAGACCATTGGTAGACAAAATTGTTTGATCTGCTGACAAGCACAAGCAACTCTTACACTTTCCTTATCGACCATCCAGACACAGGTAGCACCTTCATTACACACCCATGCCTCCAAGCACTTTTAAGGAAATTTGGTGTCACAATACCCATTAGGATTAGAGATGAGCGAACAGTGTTCTATCGAACTCATGTTCGATCGGATATTAGGCTGTTCGGCATGTTCGAATCGAATCGAACACCGCGTGGTAAAGTGCGCCATTACTCGATTCCCCTCCCACCTTCCCTGGCGCCTTTTTTGCTCCAATAACAGCGCAGAGTAGGTGGGACAGGAACTACGACACCGGTGACGTTGAAAAAAGTAGGCAAAACCCATTGGCTGCCGAAAACATGTGACCTCTAATTTAAAAGAACAGCGACGCCCAGGTTCGCGTCATTCTGAGCTTGCAATTCACCGGGGACGGAGGTTTCCGTCCAGTTAGCTAGGGGTTAGATTCTGGGTAGGCAGGGACAGGCTAGATAGGAAGGAGAAGACAACCACAACAGCTCTTGTAAGAGCTAAATTCCAGGGAGAAGCTTGTCAGTGTAACGTGGCACTGACGGGCTCAATCGCCGCAACCCAGCTTTCCCAGGATCCTGAATGGAATACACTGTCAGTGTATTCCCGTATACCCGATATATACCCCCGATACCCGTTCCAACGGTGTGCCCCCCCCACCTTCACCCCAGAAATACCCTGCAAGTCCCCTAGCAATAGAATTGGGGCTATATACACCCACTATTTTTGCTACTGCCATATAGTGCCATTGTCTCACTGGGAATTCAAAGAATATATTGGGCTTACATATAACTTCAATTCCAGGGAGAAGCTTGTCAGTGTAACGTGGCACTGACGGGCTCAATCGCCGCAACCCAGCTTTCCCAGGATCCTGAATGGAACACACTGACAGTGTATTCCCGTATACCCCATATATACACCGCAAATCCCCGTTCCAACGGTGTGCCCCCCCACCTTCACCTCAGAAATACCCTGCAAGTCCCCTAGCAATAGAATTGGGGCTATATACACCCACAATTTTTGCTACTGGTATATAGTGCCATTGTCTGACTGGGAATTCAAAGAATATATTGGGGTTACGTGCACCCACAATTTTTGCTACTGCTATACAGTGCCAGTTTCTGACTGGGAATTCAAAGAATATATTGGGGTTATGTGCACCCACAATTTTTGCTACTGGTATATAGTGCCATTGTCTGACTGGGAATTCAAAGAATATATTGGGGTTATGTGCACCCACAATTTTTGCTACTGGTATATAGTGCCATTGTCTGACTGGGAATTCAAAGAATATATTGGGGTTATGTGCACCCACAATTTTTACTACTGGTATACAGTGCCATTGTCTCACTGGGAATTCAAAGAATATATTGGGGTTATGTGCACCCACAATTTTTACTACTGCTATACAGTGCCATTGTCTCACTGGGAATTCAAAGATTATATTGGGGTTATGTGCACCCACAATTTTTGCTACTGCTATATAGTGCCAGTTTCTGACTGGTAATTCAAAGAATATATGGGGGTTACGTGCACCCACAATTTTTGCTACTGGTATATAGTGCCATTGTCTGACTGGGAATTCAAAGAATATATGGGGGTTACGTGCACCCACAATTTTTGCTACTGCTATACAGTGCCATTGTCTCACTGGGAATTCAAAGAATATATTGGGGTTATGTGCACCCACAATTTTTACTACTGGTATACAGTGCCATTGTCTGACTGGGAATTCAAAGAATATATGGGGGTTACGTGCACCCACAATTTTTGCTACTGCTATACAGTGCCATTGTCTCACTGGGAATTCAAAGAATATATTGGGGTTATGTGCACCCACAATTTTTACTACTGGTATACAGTGCCATTGTCTGACTGGGAATTCAAAGAATATATGGGGGTTACGTGCACCCACAATTTTTACTACTGGTATACAGTGCCATTGTCTGACTGGGAATTCAAAGAATATATGGGGGTCACGTGCACCCACAATTTTTGCTACTGCTATACAGTGCCATTGTCTCACTGGGAATTCAAAGAATATATTGGGGTTATGTGCACCCACAATTTTTACTACTGGTATATAGTGCCATTGTCTGACTGGGAATTCAAAGAATATATGGGGGTTATGTGCACCCACAATTTTTACTACTGGTATACAGTGCCATTGTCTGACTGGGAATTCAAAGAATATATGGGGGTTACGTGCACCCACAATTTTTACTACTGGTATACAGTGCCATTGTCTGACTGGGAATTCAAAGAATATATGGGGGTTACGTGCACCCACAATTTTTGCTACTGCTATACAGTGCCATTGTCTCACTGGGAATTCAAAGAATATATTGGGGTTATGTGCACCCACAATTTTTGCTACTGCTATACAGTGCCATTGTCTCACTGGGAATTCAAAGAATATATTGGGGTTATGTGCACCCACAATTTTTACTACTGGTATACAGTGCCATTGTCTGACTGGGAATTCAAAGAATATATTGGGGTTACGTGCACCCACAATTTTTGCTACTGCTATACATTGCCATTGTCTCACTGGGAATTCAAAGAATATATTGGGGTTATGTGCACCCACAATTTTTACTACTGGTATACAGTGCCATTGTCTGACTGGGAATTCAAAGAATATATGGGGGTTACGTGCACCCACAATTTTTGCTACTGCTATACATTGCCATTGTCTCACTGGGAATTCAAAGAATATATTGGGGTTATGTGCACCCACAATTTTTACTACTGGTATATACTGCCATTGTCTGACTGGGAATTCAAAGAATATATAGGGGTTACGTGCACCCACAATTTATGCTACTGCTATACAGTGCCATTGTCTCACTGGGAATTCAAAGAATATATTGGGGTTACAAATACCCTCATTTCTTGCTACTGCCATATAGTGCCAGTTTCTGACTGGTAATTCAAAGAATATATTGGGGTTACGTGCACCCACAATTTTTGCTACTGGTAGATAGTGCCATTGTCTCACTGGGAATTCCACAAATAATTTGGGGATTCATTCACCCTACATCTCAGGCTCTTGCCATATTCACCCAGGTTGTCAGTGCTGCACCAGCTCGTTCCCAGACAGCTCGGCCCGAAAAACACGTTACCTATATAGAGGATTTGGACAATGAAGACAACATGTTCTAAATCTAATGTCTGCACCTTCTCCAGAATTAAAATAAAGGCAGCGTTTAACTTTCAAATAGCACTGCACAAAGGAAGAGCTTATCAGCTTGTCTCATGACATGCTACTGAAAAGTGTCATTTGTGTATCTTAATGTAAATATAGTTGTATAAGCTTTTTGGGTTTTAGGCACTGCCAAGTTATTTATTACCACCCGCTCCCTTATAATGATGATGACGCCAAAGTCACTGTGGGTGTTCAGAGCTCACAGCTTTGGGTGACATTTGTCTTGCTCTCTGTCGGTACCAGCTGTCTTTTTGGATACCGTAAAGTTATGTTGACTTTATTAACAGCTATAGAAGCTTTAGCCAGGTTGTGACGGTGTGTAACCCTAACAACACTAAGTGGGATACACATTAATAGTCAGTCTATGTACGCTAAACGTATCACTGAAGTAATTTTTTTTCCCTCTCCCCTAATATAAGAAAGGAACAGACATTAGACCTAGACCGGGGTTCGAGGCTTGTAAAAATCCAGTATTATTTGTTCTTCATGATGTGAAATATGTGTTGAAAAGCAACCCAAGATGAAGTCAGCCATGTGTGCCAGTGTGTTACTTGGCATGCCTTTGCTGGCCCCAACTGTAAGGGTCACTCTCCATTTCCTCCATTTTCCACTCCCCTTCACACCATTTGTGGTGAAGCAATGGGATGCACTGAAGTGCACCCTCTAGCCTCGTGTGGGATAGGGACATCAGATGCCACTCCAACCCCCTCGTCTTCCTCCGCCAGCCAACGGTGCGAAGATGAGAGGAGTGTGCTCTGAATGTTTTCTGCCTAGCAGAGGCTAGTTCTCACTTACGAAAATGGCCCCACTTTGACCTGTATATCAGGCACAATGGTGTAGGTTTCAAAGAAACATGGCACCAACAAGTTGAAAAACGTGGGCCATGCGTGGACCGTGTTTGAGTCTGGCAAGCTCCAGATCTGCTACCAGGTTCCAGCCATTATCACAGGCGCAAAAATGCCAGGCCCCAGGTGTAGCAGGGAAAAAAAAATGCCATCTCAGCCAGGATGGCATCCCTGACCTCGGAGGCACTGTGCTGTCTGTCCCCCAAGCTGATCAGTTTCAGCACGGCCTGCTGACATCTCCCCATGCCAGTGTTACAGTGTTTTCCGCTAGTAGCTGGGGTGGAGGTTGCAGCTTCGTAGGGTTTCAGTCTACTCCTGCCATGAATTTTGGCCTGGGAGAGGAGATAGGCCACCCCAGTTTGCACCCAGGGAACAGACTCCACCACATTCACCCTGCCTGTCATTAAAGATAAGCACTGCAGCATCCCTGACCACAGGCGCTTGTCCATGTGTCGGTGGTCAAGTGGACCTTGCAGCAAAGCGCAGAGCTCTGGGCCCGACTGATGTTATGGGACACATGCAGGCGCAAGGCAGAGACAGCACACCAAGAGAAGTAGTAACGGCTAGGCCCAGCATAGGGAGGTGCCCCAGCTGCCATCTGCTGACGGAAGGCCTGGGTCTCCAGAAGCATAAACAAACACCAACATCTCCAGGGCCAGCAGTTTATCGATGAGGCTGTTAAAGGCTTGGGCATGGGGGTGGGTTGTGTTGTACTTCTGCCTGCAATGAAAAGCTTGGGAAATGTGGAGTGGCTGGGAAGAGGCGCATGATGGTGCAGGCCAAAAGGGCGCATGAGGGTGAACTCCCCAATGTGTCAGAGATAGGTGTGTAGGTGTCCTTGCATCATATACTTGCACCATATTTGGCTTTGGAAGTTAATTTTGTGCCAAAAAGTGGTTAAGACAGCGATCCCTCAGCTACTCCCGTTACACTGTCTATTGAAGTTACCATCTGTGGAAGTGGACCACCATTTCTAAGATCCCAAAGGAAGCAGGCAAGAGATGTGCAGTTCAGAAAAAAAGATGAGAAAATAAGTGTAGGCTGTAGAGCACAGAGGGATCGGAGAGGACAGAGCTGGTGTCGGCCAGGTATTCCCACAACATGCGCCTATACTTGTCCCTCCTGGTGACACTAGGCCCCTGAGTGGCAGTAATTTGTCCAGGGGGGCTATTAACGTGTTCCAGACCTAGGAATAAGTCTTCCAACAGGGTAGAGTTTTGCATGCCTTTGCTTCTACCCACTGTTTTTGCTGCTTAGCTTCCCTCCACATCTACACTGCTTTCACCCCTAAACATCACCCCAGTTTATGCCTTTGTTTCTACCCTGTTTTTTTTGTTCAATTAGCTTCCCTCCACATCTACACTGCTTTAGCCCCTAAACATCACCCCAGTTTATGCCTTTGCTTCTACCCTTTTTTTTTGTTGAATTAGCTTCCCTCCACATCTACACTGCTTTAGCCCCTAAACATCACCCCAGTTTATGCCTTTGCTTCTACCCTTTTTTTTCTGTTGAATTAGCTTCCCTCCACATCTACACTGCTTTAGCCCCTAAACATCACCCCAGTTTATGCCTTTGCTTCTACCCAGGTTTTTTGTTGATTTAGCTTCCCTCTACATCTACACTGCTTTAGCCCCTAGACATCACCCCTGTCCATGTGGGGTCGGTGGCCTCGTCATCCACCAACTCCTCTTCCAATTGCGCACTGCCCCCTTACTGCAAACCGCACATGACCACAGCTTGCCTTGATGGCAACTGTGTCTCATGATCCCCACTTAGGTCCAGACAAGTCGGTGGCGGGTCCAAAACCCCAAAATTGGAAGGAAATGGCAGATGCTGCAGTATTTCTAACACCTGTTCCTGGTGCTCGGGCCTGGTCTGTGTTGTACCCTGCACCCTGCTTAACGCAGCTGCCATATCCGAAGTTGTGCTGAGCGCATGCTAATGTTTCGTGTCCAGTGCAATGGATGGGATGGGATTTCACATAAGTCTGCCACCCATGGCCACTCATGGTTGAGCAACTGAGGGAGTTGACTTTGATGAACCCGAGGGTTTTGGAGTTGGAACTACATCAAAGGTCTGTGCTGCTCACACACTCTGCTCAACACATGATATGTTTAGTGCCAGCAGTGTGGAGACGTCGCACAACAGCCGTTGTTCCAGCAGGTACAGGCGTTGTAGGAGTGCATAGAGGCTAGCAGCGGCAACTATAGACTTTAAAAACTATCCGCACAAGCGCCACACTTTCACCAGTAGCTCAGGAACATTGGGGTACCTTTTTCAAAAGATTAGCAGCAATGAGTTAAAAACGTGGCCCAGGCATGGAATATGTTGCAGGCTGCCAAGCTACAGAGCCAATCCCAGGTTACGGCCATTATCACACATGACAACATGCCTGGGCCCAGGTGCAGTGGCAAAAACCACATTGCCGTCTCATCGAGGATGGCATGACTCACTTTGTAGGCAGTGTGCTGTCTGGCCCCCAAGCTGATGAGCTTCAGCACGGCCCGCTGACGTCTCCCCACACCAGTGTTGCAGCGTTTCCAGCTCGTAGCTGGGGTCAATTTAACAGCGGAGGAGGGTGGTGTTTCAGCCCTCCTCCCAGGAATGTTGTGTGGGGAGACAAGTCAGGCCACCACATTTTGCGACCCGGTCCACGCCTCAACTACATTCAACCACTGTGCCCAAATTGAAAGGTAGCGTCCCTGTCCGCATGCACTTGTCCATTCGTAACTGGTCACATGGAACTTTAGGGCTAAGCGCTGAATTTAGGGACCTCCTCATGTTTGGGGGAAAGTGCTGGTGTGGACGGCACAGTGCGGTGGCGCAGTAGACACTCTGCCCAAAAAGGGCAGAGTGTCCCCCAGCCGGGATTCCAACATCTCCTGGGCCAGATTTCTTGAGATGAGGCCGTTGAAGCATTGGGCATGTGGGTGGGTTGCGCTGTACTTTAGCATGAAATGAAAGGCTTGGGAGATGGGGAGTTGCTGGGAAGAGGCGCATGATGGCGCGGGCAAAAGGAGAAATGGCAGGAAAAGGTGAGGATAAGGGTGAACTCCCCAAAGTGTCAGAGGCAGATGTGGAGGTGTCCTGGCTGCTGGTCTGGACTGCAGCGCCAGCCCTGTCAACAGTGGGAGAGGCAGTGGCCGCCAGGCCAAACGACGATTATCCTGCGCTTGCTCTCACCCACTGAGCCCAGGGCTTGCCTTCCAAATGATGGCACCTGCAAGAGGTGGTGAGATTCCTCTCCGCAGATCTCCAAACCATCTTGGACTTGCAAATTGCACTAAATTTGTCATGTAACTGACATGTATATGATGAGTCTATCCATTGTCTGTTCATTTTGGTGAAAGTCAGCCTGTCAGCTGACAGACAGCTGTGCTTGTCAGTGATGATGCCACCGGCTGCTTGTACCCCCAGTTTTTGCTGCTTAGCTTGCCTCCACATCCACACTGCTTTTGCCCCTACACATCACCCCTATCCATGCCTGTGCCTCTAGCCATAAGTCTGCCACCCATGGAAACTCATGGTGCAGAAAGTGAGGGAGCTGACTCTGAGGAACCCTTGGGTTTTGTAGCTGGTACTCCATCAAAGGTCTCTGCTGCTCACACACCCTGCTGAACATACGGTATCTAGGGTTAGAGCGTGTGGTGACCTCGCACAACAGTAGGTGCTTCAGGCAGATGTAGGCCTTGCTGGAGTGTATTGCGGCTAGCTCCAGGTACTGTAGACTTGGGAAAGTGGGTGTCCAAGTGCCGCACTTTCACCCTTAGCTCAGCTAATTTGGGGTATGTTTTTAAAAATCATTGCACCACTACATTGAACACGTGGGCCAGGCATGGAACGTGTTGGAGGCTGGCAAGCTCCAGAGCCCTCCAACAAGACAAAAAAGCATGGCCCCAGGGGCAGCGGGGATAAACAAATTGCCATCTCATCCAGGATGGCATCCCTGACCTCAGAGGCAGTGTGCTGTCCGTCTCCCAAGCTGATGAGCTTCAGCCCAGCCTGCTGACGTCTCCCCACACCAGTGTTGCAGCGTTTTCAGCTCGTAGCTGGGGTCAATCTAACAGCGGAGGAGGAGGAGGGTGGTGTTTCAGCCCTCCTCCCAGGAATGTTTTGTGGGGAGACAAGTCAGGAAAATTCTTCAAACGGGAGAGTTTTGCATCTTTGCCCTTGCTGCCTATGGACATCCCTTTGCCTCTAGCCACCATTTTCCCTGCTTTGCTTGCCTCCACATCCACACTGCTTTTGCCCCTAGACATCACCCCAGTCCATGCCTTAGCTTGTACCCCCAGTTTTTCCTGCTTAGCTTGCCTCCACATCCACACTGCTTTTGCCCCTAGACATCACCCCAGTCCATGCCTTAGCTTGTACCCCCAGTTTTTCCTGCTTAGCTTGCCTCCACATCCACACTGCTTTTGCCCCTAGACATCACCCCAGTCCATGCCTTAGCTTGTACCCCCAGTTTTTCCTGCTTAGCTTGCCTCCACATCCACACTGCTTTTGCCCCTAGACATCACCCCAGTCCATGCCTTAGCTTGTACCCCCAGTTTTTCCTGCTTAGCTTGCCTCCACATCCACACTGCTTTTGCCCCTAGACATCACCCCAGTCCATGCCTTAGCTTGTATCCCCAGTTTTTCCTGCTTAGCTTGCCTCCACATCCACACTGCTTTTGCCCCTAGACATCACCCCAGTCCATGCCTTAGCTTGTACCCCCAGTTTTTCCTGCTTAGCTTGCCTCCACATCCACACTGCTTTTGCCCCTAGACATCATCCCTATCCATGCCTCTGCCCCTAGCCATAACTCTGCCACCCCTGGAAACTCATGGTGCAGAAACTTTGGTTGCTGACTTTGAGGAACCCTTGGGTTTTGTAGATGGAACTCCATCAAAGGTCTGTGCAGCTCACACACCCTGCTCAAGATATGGTATTGTAGGGTTTCAGCGTGTGTGAATGACGGACAACAGCCTGTGTTTGGACAGATGTAGGCCTTGCTAGAGTGTTTTTAGGCTAGCAGCGACTCCTGTGCACTTGCAAAAGTGGGCGCACAAGCGCCGCATTTTCAACAGTAGCTTCGGTACATTTGGGTATGTTTTTAAAAAACTTTGCACCACTAGGTTAGACGTGGGCCAAACATGGAACGTGTTGGAGGCTGGCAAGCTCCAGAGCCGCTACCAGGTTCCAGCCATTATCACAGGCGTAAAAATTCCAGGCCCCAGGTGTAGCAGGGGAAAAAAAATGCCATCTCAGCCAGGATGGCATCCCTGACCTCGGAGGCACTGTGCTGTCTGTCCCCCAAGCTGATGAGCTTCAGCACCGCCTGCTGACGTCTCCCCACACCAGTGTTTTAGCGTTTGCCGCTAGTAGCTGTGGTGGAGGTTGCAGCGTCGTAGGGTTTCAGTCTACTCCTGCCATGAATTTTGGCCTGGGAGAGGAGATAGGCCACCCCAGTTTGCACCTGGGGAACAGACTCCACCACATTCACCCTGCCTGTCATTAAAGATAAGCACTGCAGCATCCCTGACCACAGGCGCTTGTCCAAGTGTCGGTGGTCAAGTGGACCTTGCAGCAAAGCGCGGAACTAAGGGCCCACCTGATGTTGAGTGACACGTGCTGGTGCAAGGCGGGGACGCCACACCGGGAGAAGTTGAGACGGCTAGGGACGGCATAGTGAGGTGCCACAGTTGCCATCAGGTCCGGGAAGGCGGGAGTTTCAACAATCCGGAACGCCAACCTCTCCTGGGCTAGCAGTTTAGCGATGTTGGCGTTCTAGGCTTGCGTGGGTGGGTGGTTAGCGGTGTATTTCTGCCGGCGCTCCAATGTCTGAGAGATGGTGGGTTGTTGTAAAGAAGCGCCTGATGGTGCCTTTGATGGTGCAGGAGAAGGAGATAAGACAGAAACAGGGGAGGATGAGGGAGAAGTCAACAAAGTGGCGGAGGCAGATGAAGTGATGTCCTGGCTCGTCCTCTGGAGTGCATCGCCAGCACTGTGAGCAGAGGCAGTGGCATGAACGGCGGGCGACGTTTGTCCTGCCGTTGCTGCCTGCCACTGATTCCATTGCTTGGATTCCAAATGACGGTGCACTGAAGTGGTGGACAGGTTGCTCTTCTCAGGGCCCCTACTCGATTTCGAGAGGCAAATTGTGTAGACGACACTATATCTGTCCTCGGCGCATTCCTTGAAAAAACTCTACACCTTCAAGAAACGTGCCCTCGATGGGGGAGTTTTTCTGGGCTGGGTACAAAAGGGAACATCTTCGGACATTCCGGGTCTGGCCTGGCTTCGGCAAAGCAGCTGACCTCTGCCTCTGGACATGTCTCTGCCTCTAGCTACCCTTTTTGGTGCTGCACCTGCCTCAACATCCACACTACTTTCCCAGCTTGACATCTGCCTTGTCCAGGTGGGGTCGGTGTCCTCGTCGTCCACCACCTCCTCTTCCAACTCCTGTCTCGCCTCCTCCTCCTGCACAATGCGCATGTCAACTGGCTGCCCTGACAGCAATTGCGTCTCATCGTCGTCGATGAGGGTGGGTTGCTGGTCATCCGCCACCAAATGGACCGGAGATGGAATGGAGGAGACTCTAGTGTTTGAGCATCTGGACACAGATACTCGTCTGTTAGGTCCGTGGAATCGCGAAATGGAGGGGCAGGTTGCGGTACAGTCAAAGGAAGGGAGAACAGCTCTGGGGAGCAGGGACAGTTGGGGTTATTGTTCTGGGAAGATTGGGAATTTTGGGTGGAAGGAGGACAAGACTGTTGGGTAAGAAGAGGTAGAGGCTGCCTGGCTGGTGGACAATGTGCTTTAAGCGTTATCCGACAGCCATTGCAAGACCTGTTCCTGGTTCTCGGGCCTACTAATCTTTGTACCATTCAGCCTAGTTAATGTGGAACTTTTGTGCAAAGCGCAGAACTTAGGGCCCGCCTGATGTTAAGGGACACACGCTGGTACAAGGCTCAACTCACCCTAAGTGCCAAAAACACTGCTGGTGCAAGGCTCTACTCATGCCAAGGGCCTCAATCTCTGCTGGTAGCTCAGCTTAAGGTCCTGTAACTTTGTTTGGAAGGGCTCATGTTAAGGGCTAGAAAAGTGAATTTTGGAAGGTCTTACCACATCACACACACACACACTCAAAATGACAGTTAAGGGTGAGGGCTTTTGGAATTCCCATTGCCTATTCCATTTGTGGTTGTCATGGGGAACGTGATTTAAAGGGGTGGTTGTTACTGTTTGTTGAGCTTAAATTGGGGTTTGTGTCCATCCATTTGGGGAGTAAAGAAGGTTTCCAGGTATTTTCCCACTTTGATAGAGGTTTTTTTGAATGTGGAAAGTGTGTAGTTGTTAGGCAGTGATGTTGGGGTAATAGAGGGTCTTTGGTGTGTTAGATGCCTCCAGACATGCTTCCCCTGCTGTCCCAGTGTCATTCCAGAGGTGTTGGCATCATTTCCTGGGGTGTCATAGTGGACTTGGTGACCCTCCAGACACGGATTTGGGTTTCCCCCTTAACGAGTATCTGTTCCCCATAGACTATAATGGGGTTCGAAACCCGTTCGAACACACAAACATTGAGCGGCTGTTCGAATCGAATTTCGAACCTCGAACATTTTAGTGTTCGCTCATCTCTAATTAGGATGTCTTGCCATTGACAACCAGTCACTGTCACTTTTGTATACAGTGGTGTTGTGAACAAGACACTGGACTTGAACGCTAGGGTCTTTAGTGACCAATACAGGTCCTATTTGAGATCTGACAACAGTATAGAGGCTATGTGGTAAGCACTTTGCTATGAAGCAATACACTGCGCTGTCTTCTGGTGTGATAATCTGTGAAGCCCCTAGTAGTGATATGAGGGATACTACTATACGTGCAGGACAGCCTGCAGCCACATGTGTTGCCTCTTATGGTAGTGATTCTATTTAGCATTTCTCTGTAGGATAATGCTCACCCATATACAGCAAGCATTTTCCAGGAATGTCCCAACTAAACTGCAACACGTCCTTGGCCTGCACCATCACCAGATATATTGCCAACCAAGCATTTATGGGACCTGCTGAGACACCAGCTTTGGAAATCTACAAGTGCAGGCCCTTCTGCAACCTCTGTAGGCAAATGTGCCGCATGACACCATACAGAACTTATATGCCTACATGCTTAACCGTATCTCAGCGGTGGCCAGCAGGTTACTAGAGCCTTCTTTCCCCGACTTAACTTTTTGTTCTAAGATTGTAATCATTTACATATCATCATTACATTACATATAGAAAGTTTTATTTGATTCCAACAACCCTTTCTTAAGTTGTTAATTTTTATTTTTGTTAATGAGTGTATTTTTAACATTTGGGGGTCAATGCACAATTAATTTAACCAGCCAGGGTACTTATTACCTTACTGGGGTACTTCTACTGTACCTTATAACCTTACATAGGAAGACTCCTGAATAATTTTTGTCTTTTGTTTGCAAATGTGCCCCATACCTGCATATGTTCTTTGGTATACCGTGCCTTTAGAAATGTGGCACAGTGCCGTCTCATATCCAATTACCTTGATGTTAGTTTAAGTGACCATTTAGTCTTCACCATAAGCCATTTCTATATTCACAAAAAAAACTAATTAATAGAAAATTTTTCGCATCCACTGCAACCAGTGTGTTATGTTCTACCATTGAAGTGCCTTGCAATAATAATAAGCCAGTAAAAGAGCGATATATTTTTATACGTGAAGAATAGTGACCTATAATTTTCAGAAAATGTAAATCTGAATATGTATGGGACAAATGTGCAATCAACTAAAACACAATGGAACATGACAATGTCACCGGGGTTGAGAAATCATGAACTTTAAAGAAGTGCTTTGTAGCGCAATAGCATATAGAATTTAACCATTTGCATTTGCATCATAAGTAATTACTAAGCCTTATAAAGTGCTCCGGAGTATAGAGAAAATCACTTATAAAGCAGAGATTGTACATTTCCTGAGCTCTGTAGGAAACTCAGTAGTCAAAGCAAAAAGAGAACTAAAAAGTTTGATTGGTACAGTAGAGGTTGTTCTTCCATTATGACAAGTTACAGATACAGCAAAGTTTAACTTGACTCATTGTGATCTGGATAGATATAAAGATGTAGCAATGTTTAAGAACATGTTGCAGTGTGATATCTGATCATAGAATACAACAAAAACTATTGGAAAGACATTGAAACTTAAGTTAAAGGGGTTGTCTAGTATTTGGAGAACACTCAGGTGGCTGGGATGGGTATAAAACAAAAACAAAAAGACATACTCACCTATTCCCATTGCTCCATGGTCCAGAGTGACACCACTGGACCATCTCTGGGCCAACAATTGGATTGTTTGGGTAACCTGAGGGTTCCTTAGCTGCCAACCACCCACCAACTTTGATGTGGCTCTGTAACATTAATGAGGAGCCCAAAAGTCCTCTATCTCTACATATATCTATGTCAGATCCCAACATAGATGTACAGTTTGAAGGTGTTACAGGTCCTCAAAGCTAGATACCACTCCACCAATGAGAACAAGGTAGGTCTGTGTATGTATAAGTCTGATATCATCCTGTATATGGGCACTGCACTATACCACTTCTTTAATCCTGTAGATGGGCATTGCATAGTACCAAATTTTGAATACTATACATGTGGCCAATACACAGTACCAGTCCTGTACACATTGCACAAAAAAGTACAATTTTTCTCATCCTTTATACAGATGTGACAAGGTTTAAAAAGAATCTGCTAACTTCCTGCAGAATAACCAGGGTTGCACTGTCCATGAGATGACCTGAGGCGATGGTCTCAGACAGCGCCTCATGGAATAAACTGGGGAGCGGTATTTCTTTTTAACCGTCTGCTACTTAATGTGTTATTGAGGTAAACTGTGTGGGGGACTTAAATAGGGGGATCATATGGTGTGTCAGGGTGGTTTGAAAAATAAGGGGTCAGATACTGGGGGGGGGGCAAAAAAGAGTCACATATTGTGAAGAGGCATAAGAAAAGGGTCATATACCGTGGTGGGCCATAAAAAGCAGGGTCATATACTGTAGGGTGACATAAAAAGGGGTCATATACCATGTGGGGCACAAAAAAAGGGGCTCATATCCCATGTGGTAGGCCAGAAAAATGGGGGCATTTACTGTGCGGAGGGCCAGAAAAAAAAAGGTCATGTGTTGTGGGAAAAAAAAAAAAAAAGAGTCACGTATCGTGTGGTGGGCCAAAAAAGGAGGGTTATTTATTGTGTGGGAGCCAAATTAGGTGATTTTTTGATCTGTCAATGGGGGGGGGGGAACATGTCCTTATTAGGGGGGCTCCATTATGCAGAAAAAGATGGAGGGGCTTTTATAGTTCACTTAGAGCAGCAGAGAGGCTAGATGGATTCCACTATGCCAAAAGAGTGTTACAAACCATTGCTTTCAATGTAAAAATTGGGTCAATCCATTATGCCTTATTGGCACCTTTGACACTGACCCTCCTGCAAGAAAAGTCTCCCTCCCCCTCCTCCATTCCTTTTTTTTTTTTTCAGTTTTATGCAGAGATGTTACCTGATCATCGACATGCCATCACCTTCCAAAACCCATTGGACTCTTACCCTCCCAGCCCCTTCAGCTTGAATCCTGTCCAGGGTGGTTTTCAGACAGCTGAGCGGAGCTTTTTTTCTCTATTGTATGCAGTACTTACTCCTATTGTTTTGTACTGACTGTTTTCTGTAAAACACAAAAATGTTAAGAAATATAAAGGAAAATAAACATGCCATTGAAAAACCAATGAAAAGGTGAAACTGGCAGATAACAGAGAGCAGTAAAATAAGCTAATGAAATCTTAAACTGCAGCGGGAGATAGAGTCTAATGTTGCCAGATCACTTCACCACAGCCTGCCGCAAGGCCTGATGGACTTGGCAGAATCTGGGACCTGGGTTATCGCCTCAGAATTTAGTGTAAGAAATAGATGCACTAGCAAACTGACAATCAAACCAGGAACTACAGCAAAAAACTCACAGGGCAGATCAAACCAGTAGAGTCAAATGAATCGTGACCAAGCTGAGGTCAATCTGAGAGTAAACAGTCAAAGCCAAAATCAGAAAGCAAGCAAATATCCAGTAAGCAAACCAAGGTCAGGAGTACAGCAAACCAACAGATATTTTCAGAGCACAGGAACCTAACTAGTCACAATGAACTAATAGCAGGCACATGGGAAGCTCTGAACAGGCTTTAAATATCCCTCCGCAGCTGCTGATTGGTTCATCATCTCAGAACTCTGATTAGCGACAGAATCAGCGAAAGTTTCACTTTGGCATGACAGCCTTAAAGCAACAGCAATGTCTATAAATTTCCAGTTACGTAGAATGCTTAACCTACAATCAATATAAGGGGACTCTCCGGGTTTTATGTATAATGCTTGGGGCTAGAAGGGCAGAATATTAGATAACAGAGGATATAGTTGGGGAATATAACCTCTAAAGAAGACATTGTAATGGTGATGCACTTGGAGTTTCTGGTCTCACAGATGTTTCTCCTGGGTGGTAATATTTATTTATATAAGGGGACTCTCCAGGTTGAAATTTGGGAAAAGGGAAAGACAGAGTCAGTGAGTCCTAAACTCAACCCAGCCCCCTTGTCTCTAACTACTCGCCTCACTAGCCTAATGACAGGGACAACTGGGCGACAATACCTTCTCTAGATACATATAAACACAAAACGCGGACAAGACAACACAGAAGAGGATTCAGTAAGCCAAGGGTCAAAGCCAGAGAGATAAAGCAGTACCAAACCACAATCCAAAAGAGTAGACACAAGAAAAGCCAAAGGTCAGAAGTCAGTAAATACAATAGCAAAGACAACCACTTAGCAAGGACAGTCACAATAACCAGCAAACATGTGTGGGCTGATAACACACCTTAGTCAGAACACACCTTAGGCTTGATTGGCATATAGGCTATAAATCACACTGGTAAGGCTAAGATTAACTATTTGAGTACCACAGGGAAACAAGGTGTAAGAGATGGGTGTGGTGGAAAATCAGTTCCAGAGATGAGAGAATAGAGCAGTGTTCAGACAGAAAAATACAACCTACAGCAAGCAGTCATAACTGGACATGACTCCTGCACCGCAGTGTGCAAGCGGAGGATGGAGCAGAGACCAGAACATCCAAAGATGTTAGCGTTTATGGTTGTATATGTGCACTTTTCCAGTCGATCTTTACATTATATTGTAATTTGCACATTGTCTTGGATCCTGGGTTTTAATGTGAAGTCTTTGGGAAAGTCATGATTTGGAAGTGTTCTCCTTCTTCTAGCTATTGCTTATATCTTATATCACATGTTGGCAGGCACTCTGGAGTTTGTTTGTTTTTTTCTTTAGTATACTGTGGTGCCTGCTCATTATTTATTAACATGTCACTATTCCAAATGCTTTTTTAAAAACAGGTTTGAACATGATGTGTGGCCCCATGCAAATTATTCTAAAAAGTCAAGGAGGTAATGCTGCTCTCCTGAACATTCAGGCACCCTGCTGGTTTCATTTACATCAGTGTGGTACAAACCAGCTGTGGGGTAGGTGGTGCAGTGCACAGATGAAGCTAAAGTCAGTACGCTCTGCTTTATTGAGCAAGTGTTAGAGCTGTCTTATCCGAGGCTTAACTTGAAGCCCCAACGCATATTCTGTATGGGAGTCCCTACGTACCTAAGAATATTTTATGTGGTAGGAGGACCTTTGAGGCCCCCTTATGGGCCAAAGCCTGCTAGCAGCTGCTTCTTCTGCACCAACTATAGCTGCGCTCCATATGATAATGACTCCTAGTTACAGGGACAGTCAAGCCAGAATGGGACCAAACACCCTCAGTGTTCAAGAAGGCAGCCGCCTTTATTAATTTTATTTAGGGTAACAAGCATGTGGTATATTCATTGTTTACATCTAGTAATTAATATTTATGAGTAGAGGTCAATAGGTTTGAGGTCTTTAAAGTAGCCAAAGTACCTTTGTTATTAGAGTCTGGTGTAGTTCACTTTGTGTTCAATTTTTGGCTCGGAAACCCAGCTAGTTTTGGGAAAAGGTGTTTTTTTTATAGACCACACTTTAAATCTACTATAAAATACTCTTACTCTTTAAGACAAACACAGCCGGAAATATGTCAAAGTGAAAAGTGAATATAACATCACAGAAGAGCTTTGTACGCTACAAGGAGGCCCAAGGTTGGTAACGGAAGGTGAGTATGAGTGTTTTTAAAAAAAAATTTCACTACCCCTGGGCCTCCACCTATTGAACTCTGAGGTCTGAAGAGAAATGTAGCTGCCATTTTAGTCCGCCCAAGGTGAATCTCCACTTGTTCGATTTCGTAAAACAATTAGGTATATTTGAGATGAACCTGGCTTGTTACGAGTCGATTCACCATTTCTAGATGTAGTCCAAAAACTCTTCAACCACTACAAAAATCACTATTTAAGCCCCTTATATGCCGGTGTAGGGGCACTGGGTGCACTGAAAAGCTCATTTCATAGAGTTATATGAAGCCATACAAGTGATGTGAATATACTTGAACGGGAACGAGTGCAGTTCTCCGCACAGTGTCGGAAAGATGCCGAATAGTTTGCGGAGATGGCTACCTCACTTTCATGATCAGTGGGGTCCCTTTGGTCAAATATACATTGATCAGCAAGTGGCAGCATAATTTAGCAAAAGGAACATGACAACTTAACAACTCCAATGATTCACTCATCTGCAATTTGCAAAAATATTAAGAAAGCGCAAAATGTAACCTTTAACTCCCACGGGTTCTTCTATCCTTTCAATGGCTGGTCTCGATGTGTAAATCATTCTCCAGAAAAATTAATAACTGAAATCCATGCGTTTCCTGAGATTACTTTAGAAAGTCTTACCATTGTTATTCTCGACAATCTCCCACACACGGCGCTATCTCCGCTAATACATCTCCTTCTATAAAACCACTGATTGCTTTCTTCATTGCACAAGAAAATTTGACAATCCTTCCGGGAATGTGTGTTGAAATTGTTGTTATTTTCAAGTTGCTATTTTGGACAATGTCCTGCATTTATACCTAGCTGTGTGAACAATGGGAATCCCATTCTCTATTGGAGCGAGCACATTTGCCAAACTGTTTAGGTGTTCGTTGTTGTGGGATTGTGTAGGAAGATCTAAATTGATAGAATTGAATCATACAAGTTAACATTTGTACGTCCCTGCTGTTAGCTACTGTGCTACATTGTTACGCAGCACCGGGGGAAAAAAACCTCTCCTGAATGAATGCTATATAACATGATTCTAAAATAACTTTGCCAAATTGCTCCTGACTTCCCTGCTGAGTCATTTAACCTGCAGAGCACTTGTGATTCTTTCATTCTGTCCCTTGGAAGTCAGAACTGCCACAGTCGGAATCTTTTAAGCCCGGCTCTCCCATAGTTGTACATTGCTTTCATTGTTCACGAGCCGCTTTATAGCGCAGCTAATCCGTGTTTTTCATTTGTTGCCGGTAATTGTCTACTTCAGACATTGGGTCTTCCTTCTTTCCTAAAAAGGGCGTTTCAACCACGTTCAGCCTTTCGTATTGTATACAGTGGGTGATATAGATTGCTAGGGAGCACCCGGTTCTAGACAGTTAGTGTAGGGTGATACTGCATTTTACTGCATGATAGTGAAATATCATGTTACTTGTGATAAAGGGGATAATCTAATGATAGAAAGCTGAAGAATTATAGAATTAATATTTTTAAGAATTTTTCCTAAAAATATTGTTTTTATAGAAAATGCATTAACTGGGTCATGACTAGGTCAATTTCCTTGGTTCTTGGCTGGACACATTTTCAGGTTTTCGTTAAGGCTATGATCATTTTTATTTTTGCATCAATTGTATATAAATATAGAAAAAATGGAAGGAAAATTTTTCTGTTTTTCACATTTTTGGCTTTTTTTTTTTTTTAGCATCACTAAAATGTTTAAAATATAGTTTTCCCTCTCCATGATGGAGATATTTATGTAGGTGGCCTCAGTTCTATGTCTTCAGGGTTGGGGCTAGAACCTGCGATGTAAGCATAGAGGTGGAACTCTATTTATTATTATTTTTTGATATTAGACCTTCGGGGGCATCTTTGCATTATTATTAGAGATGAGCGAGTAGTATTCGATCGAGTAGGTATTCGATCGAATACTAAGGTATTCGAAATACTCGTACTCGATCGAGTACCACTCGCTATTCGAATGGAAAGATTCGATGCAGAACCAGCGTTGATTGGCCGAATGCTATACAGTCGGCCAATCAACGCTGGTTCTTCTCCTACCTTTAGAAGTCTTCTCCGCGCAGCGTCTTCTGGCTCTGAATTCACTCTGCCAGGCATCGGGCCTGGGCAGAGCCGACTGCGCATGCCCGCGCTACAAGAAAATGGCCGCTTTTGACATTTTCTTGGAGAATCCAGCCCGACCCTCACTTGTGGACCTGGTGAGTTCAATTTGATCGAACGTTGCCTACCCCTGAAACAAGCATTTTTCCCCCCATAGACTATAATAGGATTCGATATTCGATTCGAGTAGTTGAATATTGAGGGGCTACTCGAAACGAATATCGAATATTTCACTGTTCGCTCATCTCTAATTATTATATTTTTTTCTGATACATTAACCCCAAGTTATAGGAGGAATACAGCCTTCATGTATACAATGAACTGGATCCTCACATGACCATTGTGCCGGGAGGAAGGGGCATCACAGTGGCTTCCATATCTGTACACACAGCACTCATTGGAGCAGATCTATTTTAAATTATAAACAGGTTTTCCGACATACAAGGCATAAAAAATTGCTAATTTTCTTGTGCAAACTGGATTTTTGTGGGAAATTTTTTAAAAAAACTTTTTCATATTTGTGCTGCCCTTGCCACTATCAGGTACGTCCTTGCAGAGTTAATGGTCGACCACTGACAAGTAAAAATTCAAAGTGGTTAATAAATCATAACAGCAGCTTCATCGTGTAATAGAGGCATCGCCGCGTTTCATGCCTGGCAAAGTACAAGTTTTATAGTACCAGGACCCACCATCAGGATCCCGGAAACTGCAGTTTTTACTGCAACCTATTGTTCGTCTGTCTCTCCTGATGTGCTTTGGATAAGTGAAGTGCGTAAAGAGAGCTATTCATTAGAGTATAGGCTGAGCACAGACAATTCACTATACTGTATCTACTCTTATATAGACACAGCAGATGCTTCTGTCAATAGGGATTCGCCTGTCTGTAGCGATGAGGCTTCCTATAAGAGAGCATGTGCGTGTATAGAGCGGCTGATCATTTAGCCCAGTTCTTGCTCCCTTCTATAGACAATTTAGACCAAAAGTGACACAGGGTGACTGCAGTCAGCATCTTTACTAATAGATCACAAATGTGTTCAATTGGGAACATAACCTGGGATGTGTAGACAAAGTATCCAAGTCAATAAGTGGATACATTTTTCTGTATTTAGTAAGGGTGAAGTCGATGTCCTCCTGTTCCCAGGGATCGGTGAATGCGGCTCCACCAGAGAACTTATTCACAGCGGCACAGTAGTTATTTGGAAGGCTTTCTGATATTGCCGCCTAGTATCCTAAGCCTGGTGCTTGCCTTACCTTTTATGAGTATATTTTGGAAGCACAGCAGTGACAGTAAGTTCCTGGCTCATCAGAATATAGTGATGCCCATGCTCTGGAGATAATTGTGGTCTGACGTCTGGTCCACAATTTTAGGGAGATGCTAAGTGTCCCTCTAGTGGAGATAAACCATTAGTCCCCACTATCTAAATATATATAGAGTGGTATCATATTCGGCTTTGGAGGGAAATACAATTATACTCCGGCCACAATATCACATCACAATATGTATTGCAGAGTGACTTTAGGCTGCATTCACACAGAGTAACGCCAGGCGTCATTTGTGTGTAATTTGTGTGTCTTTTACGGCCGTCATAAAACGTTTACATAGAGTTCTATAGGAAAAGACGGCCGTCATTTACGGCCGTCATTGTAATGACGGCCGTAAATGACGGCCGTCTTTTCCTATAGAACTCTATGTAAACGTTTTATGACGGCCGTAAAAGACACACAAATTACACACAAATGACGCCTGGCGTTACTCTGTGTGAATGCAGCCTTATAGTGCTCCACATTTTGGACTGCGCTTGTTTTTTTATTTGTTTTTAATACCAAGCAAAATAATGAGTCCCAGCACCAGACACAATGATCAAAATGGCACAAAAACTGCGCTGAGCATCCTGCTTACTCCGAGCCGCACCAAACCCAACCCTCCACAAATATTCACCATAGCCATAACCATAATGGTGGGGATGGACTTGGAAGCTACCATCGGGTCAGGGAGCGCCAGAAGCACAGCACACTTGGAATCACTTATCAGGAGGTTTTCAGCGTTGAGATGAAGGTCTGAGGAACCAGAAGGCAGCAGTTGGCGGTAGCCAGTAGATGGCAGCAGTGCACCAAAGAGTAGTCATCCAATCCAGGTCATCACTGTTAGGTCAGCGCAGTACATAGGGAATTCCAGGAAAGAGGTCACGCATTTTGGGTCAGTAACAGGACAGCAGAACGGTACCAAATCGTGTTCAAGGAGCAGAGGCCTAAAGGAAAGCCGGGGTCATTAACAGGAGAGAACAGAGTACAGTCGGGAGGCAAAAGCAGAGTCAGGAACGGAACCAGCATGTCAAAGAAGAAACTCCTCAGGATCAGCGCGGTATACTGGATCAGAATAATAAAGGTAAGAGAAGAATAGCCTTTCTTTTTAACTTATTCCTATGTGTATTCATTGTAAAAAGGGTTTCTAATAATATAATCCCTTTAATTTCAGTTATGTCTGAATAATAATAATAATAATAATAATACACTTTATTTATATAGCACCAGTGAACACACACAAATATATACATTACAAACTCTTATCACACAATGTATATTAAAATACATGGTTATTTACAGTATGCACACCATACACATTTAGTATATAGAGGTATAAATGTTCCTTATATAAGTGGCCTACAATTACAGACATGTCTACAAGTATAAATATATACAATACATTACATACATATAGAGACAACAGACAAGGACATTATAGATGGGACTTCGTTGCCTGCGCTGCTTTCATTGTACTTTGCTCTGGGTAGAAACAAGGATGAAACCTTGTAAGACAGAAACCAACAACATTTATTTAAGAAATAATAGAGGACATTGATATGTTCTGTATACAGTAGAAGGAGGCCGAGCATTCACAATAATTTCCCATAGTGAGCCCAGAGACCGCAGTCTGACACTGTACTGTAACATATATATTGAAGAAATAAAAAAGGAATGTAATGATGCATAATGTAGAATCAGAGTAGAGTCTTATGGGCCCCGACTATGACCAGGGCCCCCTACCCCATCTTTACTGTGTATTCCTGATAGTGACATTTATGGATGCTGCAATGGTATCTTAGAGACTTTAAAGGGATACAACGATATTACCCACAACTGCTGTAATGAAGAATACAGTGAGTAGTGCCTGGCATGTAAACAATGTAGCAAACTGTGTGCCCTGTGAAAAGGCTGATCTGTAAGGTCCTAACAGTCAGGCCCCTGCTGATCTAAAATGGATGGCCTATCTTATAGGCCATCAATGTATAAAAGGTGGATAACCACTTTAGGCTAAGGCCTTATGCAGTGGGCCACAGCAGAAAACCACAGTGGCAATGCATCACAGTTTTTCCCACAGTGCTTTCTGCTTCTATTACACCTATAGGAAAACTGCTGGTGTTTCCGCAGGTATAATTGACATGCTGCGATTTCCAAAAATGTGACAGTTTTGGAAATGGCAGCGTCCCATCCCATCCATTTTGCAGGAATTGTAAAAAGCCATGGCCAAACTGAGGCGTTTATGCCACGTAGGGCTGCAGCTTAAAGTGGCATTTTTTATTAATAACCTATCCTATTCCAGGTTTATCCCAAGTTTGAAAGTTTGGGGTCTGGTAAATCACAAACAAATCATTATTATATTCTGGATTCTGTTGACCCCAGAGTACAATAAGTCAAGGTCCAGGAGAGGTGAGTAAAAGTAACAAACACTTATACTCACCTTTCCTGGGCATCCCCGCGGTGTTCCCTGCCAGACACCCATTTATATTTACCTCCCATGGGCCTCCACTATGGGCATCCTACCCCTCCGGGCCTGGCTTTAACTGCACCTCTCTGAGTGTATGATCCTTACCCTCCTGGGTATTCAACTATTGGGATATATGAATTGAAATTGTTGCATATTTGATGTTTTATACTACATATTGATATATTTATATTAATATTTGTTATAATGATCATATCTACAATTCAATCATAATTTTTCGGTGTGGCCTGCTGGGGAAGCAGTATATCAACCAGGGACAGAAATAGACTTGACAGGCTGATCAGGAGGGCCAGCTCTGTCCTGGGGAGCCCCTTGGACCCAGTACAGGTGGTGGGTGACAGAAGGATACTGTCTGTGGTGACCTCCATGCGGGGGAACAAATCCCACCCCATGTATGGGACCCTGATGGGACTTGGCAGCACTGTAAGCGACCGTCTGCTTCACCCCAAGTGTGAGAAGGAGCGCTATCGCAGGTCCTTCCTTCCAACCGCGACCAGGCTGTATAATCTACATCAGACCAAACGAAGAGCTCTCCGCACAGAGAACTAAATGATTATGAGGATGAACCATGAGGTCTTCCTCTTTCTCTTCTGTTTTTCCTTAGCTGCCATGGACTCCTAGTATATCTTCTCTTCTCAGCTTATCTGTGTCTACGTCTGTAACATATTACTCTGTATTATCCTGTATCTGTATTACTATGCTGCTGTAACACGCTGAAATTTCCCCAAGGTGGGACTATTAAAGGATTATCTTATCTTATCTTATAAAACTCCTTTGTTTGGTGAGGGTCTCACTAAGGGCTACATTGAAGCTATCAGGGAAATTGGAGAACCTGACAGAGTGATGGAGGAAGGGAGGGAAGTAGAGCTACATGCGGAAACAATATTAATAGAGGTTAGGCTCTGTTCACATTATCTTCAAGGTGTCAGTTTTACAGGCACTTCTAGAAATACTGTTGACATAAACCACTGATAGTTGTGTCCAATGCATGTAACTGTACAGCGACTCGTGCATAGACCACTTTCTCCTACACTTTCCTATAGAGTGAGAATAAGCATAGTGTCCTGACTACAAGTATATGATATAATCATGCTCAGGTTATCACTTTTACATAGATACATATACAGCACTCATTGAGCGATCGAGGACGGGAGTGATGGAAATAAAGCGTCCCTGCCTTCTCTAGGGGAGCTCCGGCTCTAGTCACTGCCAGCTTCCCATTTCAGTAGCTGTACGATCTGCAAAGATGTACTGGTACGTCTTGCAGAACAAGAGAGGGACCTTACAGGAACTTGGCTAAACAACAACCTTCTGTGGATGTAGGCTTGCCCTCATGTAATCCCAGACAGACTGGATGATCATGAGATCAGGGCTCTGTGGCGGCCATATCATCACTTCCAGGACTCCTTATCCAAAGGGCAGTCACAGCAAATATTGATGGATTCTGATTTCTCTTTTGTTCATTCACTTAAATTTGTTAGTTGACAAAAATAAACTATTGTCTTCTATTTTATTTAAAAGCAGCATTCTTGTACACCTGCCGAAGGCACCATGTATATGACCATAATTTTATCTGTAATTGCGGGTCAGCAATTGTGGACTCATACATTGCTATGGGTCCAGACGTGTGGTCCACAAATTATGAAGCATGTCCTATATTTGTCTGCATCTGCTGCATAGACCAGTGTAGGGAATCATACAGGATCCGTTATTGAGGATGACATACTAATGCAATGCGGACATGTATATGTGCGGATTGCTGATCAGTATTTGCGGATTCTACGGTCATGTGCATGTAGCCTAAAACTTTTATACAATACTGTATCCAAGTGAAGATAGACTGCCATAGATTTCAGGTATAAATCTGTTGGGTTGAGGCATCCATGTTCCTCCTCGCTTTGGTTTCCTCTCTATTTCACCCACTTTCTAAAAAAAACATGGCAACCAAGGTGCAGAACCCAAATGTGGCACATCTTTAGCTAGTAAAGTGGTGTAGATGGGTTACTAAACTCCCTCCAGTATATGTTGTACATTGCTTCATATCTCCGGACAAAGCTTATTACTGAAAAGCTAATTTATGTAACGTCTCTAGTAGGGTATATGGCGGTACGTTTCCTGAGGACACGACTTTATGTGCTTGATGTACATAAAGGCAGAACTCTGTGGTTTTTAATGATCTATTAAACTGCAAAAATACAATAAAAGAAGCCATAAGGGACAGGAAAAACCTGTCTGTTCTTTATTACACAGCAGACAGCACAGAAGCAGAACGCCACGCAGCACGAAAATCTGTCATTTAAGAGATACCGTACTTAAGGAAATCTGCTCATCGATCCAGTTGTTTGCCTATGACATTTTACATATAGCAAATCCTTCAGAAAGAGTCTTAAATGGGTTTTCCCTTTAATAGACTTACTCATTATTGGGGTCTGTCTGCCTGGACCTCACAATTGGGTCAGTGTGAACAGAGCCAAAGGAGCATCCAGACACTGACCTTTCAGACATATGTCAAACTAAGGAGGGTCGGCCAATCAAATAAAAAAAAAAAACAGGAGCCCATAAGAACATGACCACAATAGAGTAGCTACACTGCCTGGCCAAAAAAAAAGTCGCCTTGTGCAACAAGGTACCGTTCCACCCGATATAATTCTGAACTGTTCATAACAGGAATATGCATATATTCTTGAATATATATAATTGAGCTGTAGCCTGTCAAGTGCAGATCATAATTAAAGGTGTGAAGCGATGTCTACCAACGGAAGAGCTACCAGAGGAAGAGATGTTAGTGCCTTCAAGAAGGGGCAAGTCATTGGATTGCATCAGGCCAACAAATCGATCAAGGAGATAGCCGAAGTAACTGGTATCGGACAGAGAACTGTTCAGCATATCATACGAGCATGGCGAGATGGTGGAGAACCCCCCTCCAACCGTGGAAAGTGTGGGCGTAAGACTATACTCGAGGTCGTAGGTCCCTAAAGCGACTAGTGAAGAATAACCGCCGGAAAACCACCTTTGAGCTCATACAGATGTTCAACTTGACGGAGCGACACATTTCGGAGTGAACAATGCGACAAGAACTCAAAGGAATGGATCTAAACAGTTGTGTCGCCACAAGAAAGCCATTGGTGACAGAGACCAACAGACGTCGGCGCCTGTCATTTGCAAGAGACCACAAGGATTGGAGCCTAGAGCAGTGGAGAAAGGTCATGTGGTCAGATGAATCACGTTTCACATTGTTCCAGAGTGATGGTCGTGTCCGGGTGCGACGAGAAACACTGGAATGTGCTGGAAAGGAACCTGCGCTGTCACTCACCATCCCCAACGAATCTGCGTAACCTGGGCTCCCTGATACTCGAGAATTGGATCAAAATCCCTGAGTCTACACTACAGAACATTATAGGCTCCATGCCGAGACGGATGCGTGCTGTTATTCGTGCTCATGGTGGCCCAACTACATATTAACACTCGCGACTTTTTTTTGGCCAGGCAGTGTATATACAGCCAGCTATGGTTTGCTAAAATTACAATGAGTTACCTATACATATAAGCTATAGATGGGGCACCGCCTGAATTATTGTGAACCGCCCTAACATTGTCCCCATGGGAATAACACAGTACCCCCAATGTTTCACTTAGGATATAAACTTAGAAATGTCAGTGTAACAATGAGATAATGTCACCACCAGAGCCACTTCCATTACAGGGAGGACGTTCTAGAATAAAGTCGAGACAATTGAAGGGTATAGATGTGACCTACCATATACACTTACTAAATATAGGCAGGCATGTTGGGGAGGAGAGAGGTAATGTGCACATGAAAGGAAGCAAAGACAGACAGCAGCAAACTAGAAGCAACGGTCTATCATATAAAATTAGATCATGTGATGTGAAACCTTTACTAACATAATATTGTTGCCTATTATTTTCATACATCTATAATTAGCGCATGTAATAAGACACGGTTAGGATCCATATCCATTACTAAATCATATATGCTAAAACATACACGAGTTATATATATATATACCCACAATATGTCTTAATATAAGGAACTAACACAGCGATATTTGTAGTCTTACAAACTAAGAACTAAAACACCATGGTGCTAATTCAGAATCTCATTATATTACAACTACCTGGTCTGTGCACCCCTGGACTGCTGCCATATAGTTCATAGCTCACGAAAATAATACACAAAATACATCTAGGAAATTATGGACGACCCATGATGAGCCGGAGCACTAGGAGGTTGTTATCTAATACTATGGTCATACACAGCATTACATTTCTGAACTATTGTCCCCATGTGAATAACATGTATGAATAATATGTGTGGCCATTTATTGATACTTTTATCTTAAAGAGGATGTCTAGGAAAAACAGAACTGGGGCAGGCTATCAGGGAAGGTGAAACTTAAAAAAACAAAACAAAAAACAACATAGGGCGGGTTCACATCTGCGCCTGGTCTCCACTTTGTGGGTTTCCGTTTTCTGCCGACAGGAAACGGAAACCATCAGTCAGTGTCTTCTGGACTTCGCGGTGAAACCGTGTTTTTTTTTTTTTGTAACCGGACACAAAGTCGTGCATGTTTCGCCGTGGAGAGACAGAAGACGCTCACGGGCGGACACATTGCAAACCCATTCAAATGAAATTCAAATTCCAGTTTCTCGGGCAGAAGACGGAAACCTGGAAGCGGAGACCGGCCGCAGGTGTGAACCCACCCATATTCACCTGTCCTGGGCCCTCCAGTGTTTCCCCCCACCCCACTGTAATTAGGAAGACAGAGCCTCAGTCAAGCAATCCAATAGAGGGCGCTCCCTTTAAAATCATGCCGACCTTCTCAGAGGCCATTGTTTGCAATGATGTTGGGATTTTACCAGGTAGTCTCTGTCTTCCTAGTTACATCATGGAAGATAGACTTGCACATCCCCCTAACCCTGTCTGAAGCCTCTCACCTCTGCCAGGTCGGTCCTCTCTGCGCCAAGCTGATGAGATGCAATAACATTGAAACAGCTGTTCTTGGCTGAGAAACTACCTGGTAAAATCCCAACATCATTGCAAACAAAGGCCTCTGAGAAGGTCGGCATGATGTTAAAGGGAGCGCCCTCTATTGGATTGCTTGACTGAGACTCTGTCTTCCTAATTACATCATGGAAGATAGACTTGCACATCCTCAGTGAGCGCCCTCTATTGGTGTGCATGACTGAGGCACTGACTTCCTAATTACATCATGGAAGTCAGATTTGCATATTCTTCCCATGTTCCTTTGCACAGTGGAGCGCTCATGGCTTAATAAGACTCCACACACCTAAATGGTGGTCTCTCCCTATGGAGTGACGATATCCCCCTAACCACGGAAATAGATGAATAGACATAACAGTAATTTTACATCTTACATGTGCCATAAAGGGAACCTGCCAGATGGATTTAGAGCACGGTATGGACTGGTGGTTTAGTGTCTCCTGTCAGTGACCATTTGGATATATGGCTGATGCTTCTATCTCTGCTGGCTGAAAAAATCATCTAGTGGAAAAAAAGAAGCATTCTTTCCTATCTTCAGGCGGATTCTACCAAAATCTTCCATTGAAATGAGTGGGAGCAAGAAATCTTTCTGCCGATGACAGGAAGACTTTTGCTGCAGGTTCTGTGGTCGTGTGAACTTACCCTTATGTGTATTTTATGTGCAAGGACTTGCTTTACTTGTATTAGTCTGATGCATCTTGGTTATTTCTGCCCTACCCTCTCGTCTTCTGAGGTTCCAGATTATTTTGCATTGATGTGCAAGAATCCGTTGTCAGGATTTCTATATTAAGACTTTTCATGTATTTAAAGTCAGTAGCATTGGATCTTTTTACCTTATGAATATGTAAGGTTCTCTCCAAGATCAGGAAAGTACATCTATAAATAGGATTTATTTCCGGGCTCCGGTCTATACATAGTCTAGCCCCTTTATTTACCAGGTGCAGGTGGTGAGTTATAGGATATGTTTTAAGAAAACATCCCAACAAGTTCTCAAATGTGAGAAATAAACTAGTTTCCTTGGATACCACGAGCAGACACAATAGGGACCTTCTTGTGAGTCAGTAAGTTACCTGGGAGATGCAAGCGTGACGTATTAGCTCGAGGTGGACAGGCTAAAATAGACACTAAGATGTAAATTGTTACAGGCTGAGTAAACATATGTGACGTCTAAAACTGATGAATTTGTCATTTATTCCCTTGGAGTGCATTAGTTGTATATCATTGTGAAGACTTCAGATAGAGCAGATGTTCAGGTTTCATAAGAACAGGACTATCTTCTTCTTAAAATAGTGTCCACAGGTTGTGTGGGGTACTGCTACATTCACATCAATGGAGCCAAACTGCAATACCGCCCACTCCTAGGCCGGGATGGCGCTCTTACCGGGAAAAACATTACTAATGTTTCTCATCCTGGAAACTCCTTCAAGATAATAAAACTGCAGTCCTAAGTAAGGCTGCCTTCACACTATGTAAGCACGAGCTGATTTTGTCAAATACATGTGTAGAAATCAGACTACCACTGACTTCAATGTCATTTTTTACATGTGTAAAAGACGCGCAAAAAACGTGCGTTTTTTGCACATTTTTTACACGTGTAAAAAATGGCATTGAAGTCAATGGGAGTCTGATTTTTACACGCGTATTTGACAAAATCAGCTCGCATTTACATCGTGTGATGGCAGCCTAAGGGCTAGTTCACACGTGAGTATAAGGGGAGGTTTTTGACAGCGGATTTCGCGTCCAAAACCTCCCCTTATAATGGTGGTCTATGGAGACCGCCGGGCTTCTGTTCTCCGCTAGCGGCGAGCTGCTGCTAGCGGAGAAAAGAAAGGACATGTCCTTTCTTCAGGCAGAAGCCGCGCTGTCTCAGTCGCGCGGCTTCCGCCCCCCGCAGCTCCCTCCTATGTCGGCTCATTCATTTGAGCCGACAGCAGAGGGTTAAGCCGCGACAGCGATGGTCGCGGCGGGTTTTGACAAGAGAGAGACGCGGCTCGCCGCGTCTCTCTCTGTGTCAAAACCCGCGCGGGCAGTTCACGTGTGAACTAGCCCTAAGACCTCTGACATCATAAGTTGTGCTAAATGACAAACTCAGCTACGCTTTATATGCAGGATGTATTTTAAGTGAGTCTTAAAGCATATTAAACCAGCAACACAGACAGATCAGGTGTAACACCCTTTTCCCCCTGGAAATGTTTGCCTCCATTGCAAAGATATTCATTGTTTTCAGAATATGCAAATATGAAATTTGGAGCATCAAGGGCGGCTCTATTGCACCATAATGCTACACCCCATTCTGTCCAGGAAAGCCCTCCTACCTCCTTACTTTATTTGAGTGACAGGGCCAGGAAGCTAAAATGACATCACGCCTGGCCTTGTCACAAAAAGAATAGAGGGTGTGGGGTGCAGCAGTTTGGAGCAAAGGAGCCGCCCTCAGTGCTCCAGATTCCTCATTTGTATATTATGAAATAAAAAAATTAATAAATAACTGCAACATAGAATTAGTACAGTGGGGCAAAAAAGTATTTAGTCAGTCACCAATAGTGCAAGTTCCACCACTTAAAAAGATGAGAGGCGTCTGTAATTTACATCATAGATAGACCTCAACTATGAGAGACAAAATGAGAAAACAAATCCAGAAAATCACATTGTCTGATTTTGTAAGAATTTATTTGCAAATTATGGTGGAAAATAAGTATTTGGTCAGTAACAAAATTTCATCTCAATACTTTGTTATATATCCTTTGTTGGCAATGACAGAGGTCAAATGTTTTCTGTAAGTCTTCACAAGGTTGGCACACACTGTTGTTGGTATGTTGGCCCATTCCTCCATGCAGATCTCCTCTAGAGCAGTGATGTTTTGGGGCTGTCGCTTGGCAACACGGACTTTCAACTCCCTCCAAAGGTTTTCTATAGGGTTGAGATCTGGAGACTGGCTAGGCCACTCCAGGACCTTGAAATGCTTCTTACAAAGCCACTCCTTCGTTGCCCTGGCGGTGTGCTTTGGATCATTGTCATGTTGAAAGACCCAGCCACGTTTCATCTTCAATGCCCTTGCTGATGGAAGGAGGTTTGCACTCAAAATCTCACGATACATGGCCCCATTCATTCTTTCATGTACCCGGATCAGTCGTCCTGGCCCCTTTGCAGAGAAACAGCCCCAAAGCATGATGTTTCCACCCCCATGCTTTACAGTAGGTATGGTGTTTGATGGATGCAACTCAGTATTCTTTTTCCTCCAAACACGTAAAGTTGTGTTTCTACCAAACAGTTCCAGTTTGGTTTCATCAGACCATAGGACATTCTCCCAATACTCTTCTGGATCATCCAAATGCTCTCTAGCAAACTTCAGATGGGCCCGGACATGTACTGGCTTAAGCAGTGGGACACGTCTGGCACTGCAGGATCTGAGTCCCTGGTGGCGTAGTGTGTTACTGATGGTAGGCTTTGTTACATTGGTCCCAGCTCTCTGCAGTTCATTCACTAGGTCCTCCTGCGTTGTTCTGGGATTTTTGCTCACCGTTCTTGTTATCATTTTGACCCCATGGGGTGAGATTTTGCGTGGAGCCCCAGATCGAGGGAGATTATCAGTGGTCTTGTATGTCTTCCATTTTCTAATTATTGCTCCCACAGTTGATTTCTTCAATCCAAGCTGGTTGCCTATTGCAGATTCAGTCTTCCCAGCCTGGTGCAGGGCTACAATTTTGTTTCTGGTGTCCTTTGACAGCTCTTTGGTCTTCACCATAGTGGAGTTTGGAATCTGACTGTTTGAGGGTGTGCACAGGTGTCTTTTTATAGTGATAACAAGTTTAAACAGGTGCCATTACTACAGGTAAGGTGTGGAGGAAAGAGGAGACTCTTAAAGAAGAAGTTACAGGTCTGTGAGAGCCAGAAATCTTGATTGCTTGTAGGTGACCAAATACTTATTTTCCACCATAATTTGCAAAAAAATTCTTACAAAATCAGACAATGTGATTTTCTGGATTTGATTTCTCATTTTGTCTCTCATAGTTGAGGTCTACCTATGATGTAAATTACAGACGCCTCTCATCTTTTTAAGTGGTGGAACTTGCACTATTGGTGACTGACTAAATACTTTTTTGCCCCACTGTATGTGTAACCCCGGTGACAGACTCCCCTTAAAGTAGGGCAAGTGCGCTGTATTCCCATTGCATTCAATAAACACTGTATACTATTCTTAGCATGGAATAAAGGGCAGACACATAACACCCAATCACTTCATGCTCACACATATGGAGAACACTCACTCAAGAAAAAGTCGCCAATTCAGGCAAAATTCCAACCAAAACTATATAGATATTCAGCAATGTGGAAAAAACCTTACATTAAAACATAACCTTTAATAAAGATTCAATTAAAAGAATAGGAAAAAAATAAATAAATAACCTCCACCTCTTTCAGAAAATGAAAAAACAGACCTCACTTACATATAATAGAAGGAATCTACAAGTGGGATCACAGCCAGTAGTACTCACAATCCTCATCACGGAGATCTAGCAGCCCCCGAGTCTCCATTTGACATTTTCTATACCACCAAAACATATATGATAAAACACATTCGAGGTTGATAACAAAATATTGTTTTCGATGGTTACTGCTTCGGGGGTAATGACAGATTCTGTTGTCCACCATTCACTTTATGGGACTATGGCTGTCCCGGTCACCAATTCACTGACCCTTATGTGCCCAAATATCTCTTGCCATTACAACTGCAGTCCACATCTGCCCCTTGACACAAACTTACTATCCCTATGTGTTTCGTCATTGGTGTGACATCACTCATCAGGGGCTCCAAATAGGATTACAAAGAATAGCAGTCTCCATTACTGAGTCCTCTCTCTATGGATAAATGGCTGCAACTATCCCTCCCATACAGAGATCTGATCTGAACACTCTGCTTTCTAAAGGTGTGGGCCCCTGAACTCAATAACAATAGCAATATCAATACAATACGCATGAGTTTGTCAATAAGAAGGTTCACAGAAATGGATAGTATAAGGGAATTGCAAAGTTCAGCAATTCCCTAGTGCTGCTGAAACTAGGAAGGAAGGGGAAGACAGCGACAGTGAGTCCTAAACTCAACCTAGCCCATGTCCCTACCTACTTTCCTTGGCTACCCTAGGCGGTAGCAGGTCAACTGGGCAACAGTCCCTTCTCTGAATAAATGTTACACAGAACTGGACAAGACAAAACAACACGAAAGCAGAGTCAGCAAGCCGAGGTCAAACCAGAAAGGCAAACAGTACCAAATCGCAATCCAAAGAGTAGTAACAAGAGAAGCCAAAGGTCAGAAATCAGCAAATACCAACAACAGCAAGGGAAAGCTTAGCAAGGACGAGTCACAATCGCCAGCAAATGTGTGTGGGCTAAAGACCTGTTTATAGGAAGTCCAGGACCTGCACCAGACTTGATTGGCAGATAGGCTGTCAATCACACAGGCAAGGCTAAGATTAGGAGCAGAGGGGAAAACAAGGTGTAAGAGATGGATATGGAGGAAAATAAATTTCCGAGATGAAGGAATATGGCAGTGTTCAGACAGAGCAACAAGAACTAAAAGCAAGGAATCATAACTGAACATGCCTCCTGTGCGTGCAAGCAGAGGGTGGTACAGAGACCTGAACAGGCAGAGACATTACATATAGGCTGTGTATGGAAACACAAATACACATGCACTGCCCTTATAAAGAATAAGACTACAGCTAAACAACTGAAAGAATACAACCTACAGGTGTGCTAAAAAGTTTATATACTCAGCAGATTTGTTGTTTTTTTTTAGCCAAATGATATTTAAGGATAACACAAAAACTTCTTCTCCTTTCATGGGTAGTGGTTGGTTGAAGCCATTTATTATCAAACTTTTGTGTTTTCTATTTTTATATCATAATGATAACCAAAAACATCAAAATGACCCTGTCCAGAAGTTCCCATCCCTTGGTGATTTTGACCTGATAATATGCCCAGAAGTTAACACAAAGTGGTTTGAATGGCTACTAAAGGCAAGATTCTCCCCTGTGACCTGTGTGTACATAAAAGCTGAGTGAGTTTCTGGGATCCAGACAGACTGTTGCATCTTTCCGTCAGCCACTGACAATTCTGGATTGTGAGTTATGGGGAAAGCAAAAGAATTGTCCACGGATCTATGGGAAAAGGTAGTTGAACTGCTTAAAACGCAAGCATACGGATATTCACTACTTTCATACGTACACTCACAAAGAAGTCTTGTCTACACTGATGGTAACAGTAGATGCCCCTTAGTTGTACTTACAGTTCTGGATATGAAAAGATCATTAAAGGGATCCTATCACTCAGACACAATTTTTTGTAGCTACTTTAAGAAAGGCTATTCTTCTCCTACCTTTCATTGTCTTCTCCGAGCCGCCGTTCGCCTTCAATCCCGGTTCTTGTTGGTATATAAATTAGCTCTCTCGCAGCACTGGGGGCGGGTCCCAGCACTCAAACAGCACTGGAGCCATCCCCAATGATGTGAGATTGATTTGATTTGAGAGAACTCTCTCCAGCGCCGCTTCCTCTTCTTCAGCAGTGTCATCTTCAGCCTCTTATTCCGGCGGTGGCTTGTAACTTCTAAGGCCACGGGCAGAGCAGACTGCGCATGCCCAAAGGCCACGAGAAAATGGCCGATTACAATAATGTGCTGTGAGAGAGCTAATTTGCATACCAACAAGAATCGGGATTGTAGGCGAACGACGGCGCGGAGAAGACAACGAAAGGTAGGAGAATAGTCTTTCTTAAGGCTATTCCGGTACCTACAAAAAATTGTGTGTGAGTGATAGGATCCCTTTAAACAGCTCTCACTACTGAGCAGTCAAAGATTTACACATAGTATTTCTTTTAATTCCTAATTCAAACCCTTTAAAAACCGCATCCTCATGGGAGGAATGGATTAGGATTAAGGCAATATTGTGTCACCTGGTAAATGTTATTCACACTGCTGGATTACAATCCGGAGAATCCTTGCTTATCTATGTTATACATGTTTAAGGTTTAATATCTTTTCCATAGATGGATTCCCATAAAATGTTATCACGGGTGGAATAATGCATAGAAAAAGTCTGTCATTAGACTTTAAAAAATATATCCCACATTTCCAACTAACAAGCCACACCCATCAGACTCCTGACACTCCCCGTTTAAAAGGCAGAGCGGCCGTTACTCTGTTGTTCCTTGTAATATGTAATTTTAGGCCTGGTTCACATCTGCATTCGGGTTTCCGTTCGTGGACCCCACCAAACGGAAACCTAATCTGCATAAACAAGCAGTACCTTAGGAAAACCGCAGACTCCATAGACTATAATGGGGTCCGTATTGTTTCCGCATGCAGAGAGAATCGTGCTTGTAGCGCTTTTTTCTCCAAATCAATGGAGTCCCCAAAAGCAGATGTGAACCGAGCCTTAGTACTTTATTTATATTGCTTAAAGGGAGTCTATCAGCACAAAATAGAGATATAAACTAACCCCAGTACCTTGTAGGGCTGTCAGTGCAGTTTACAATTATGTATTTCTTATTGAGTACTGCAGCTCCATTCTTGTAATAATCATCCTTTTATCCCTATGCAAATGAGCAGAAAAGGGCTTTACATCAATGGGCTTCATTATCTTCATTAGTTCAATTTTTGCTGACAGACTCCCTTTCAAATGTTTGTAACATTGTTGCATTTATTCATTAGATGGTTTCCACATTTCATTGTGCCTTGTAATAGCTGCAGGAGAGAAATATAATACAAAACCTTGGTTATGTGGATACCATAGTGACAAAGTATCAGTGATGTACGGGGACGGAAGAAACTTAAGGTGGACAACACAAATGGGCTTATTTCAGTAGGAGAAGCCATCACTTTCATTTGGGCAGGGTGCATCAGAGGTGTCTGGTAGCGGTTTACTCTGCTATCTTTATTGATATCATATGTATGAGGGGGTTGGGAGGGATAGCTGTCAACTAAAAGAGTGCAGGGATGATATAACCCAACTAAAGGTGGTATCAGTGTAGACTAAATTAACATCATCCAGCCTCAGCCAGTGCCATAAATCTGGTGTATTTACTTACAGATTATATTTACACTGTTAGTAAATCTGTTTGGTGTCTTCTAGAAATGCATCAGCACATTTACACATTCCTCAGGCTAATTCGGTATATACACAAGTACACAATAAGCAGATCAGCTCGCTGTTGCTTTCTGCATGTAACATAAGGAAAGTGATCCAGACACAGAGGATAGCACCGGGTCGGCCACCAGGAAGATCAAAAGCCGCAAAGCTCAGGATTCTTCAGCATCTGAATCTGATGGAGAAGAATCTAGACCAGTAAAATATTAAGGAGGCTCTTGGTTATGGCTGTAGCTACCACTAAGAACAGCTTAGGCCTGGTTCACATCTGCATTCGGTATACCGTTCGGGGAGTCCACTTGGGGACCCCAAGAACAGAATACTGAACGCATTAAAAATTGGTGAGCTAAGAAACCACACAGACCCATTAGATTACAATGGGGTTCGTGTGGTTTCCGCACAAAACATGTGGAGAGAAAAGTGCTGTTTGCAATACTTTTCTGTCTGCTTGACTTGTGTAGACACTGTGCGGAAAACACACAGACCCCATTATAGTCTATGGGGTCCGTGTGGTTTCTTAGCTAACTGCTTTTTAATGCGTTCAGTATTCCGTTCTTGGGGTCCCCAAGTCGACTCCCCAAACGGTATACCAAATGCAGATGTGAACCAGGCCATAGCAGCTCACGACTTGCAAATCTACTTGCTCAATTGTTAAATGCTGGGATTTATTTTGCTGACTAGTATAGCACCAACATTTTCCTCAGCGCTTTCCAGATATTGTCCCATATAGGACTAACAATATACATTACCTATCAGTACGTCTTTGGGGTGTGGGAGGAAACCCACGCAAAAACAGCCTCTTTGCAGATGTCATCCTTGGCTGGACTCAAACCTAGGACTCCAGGACTGCAAGGCCATAGGGCTACAAAACCAACAATATGTGATTATAGCGACACAGATTACTGATACATGCTACCTATGTAATCACAGGCTCGGGCTATTATTCTACCTATACTCCATTCTTTACACTGCAGCACAATCTGTTCACATTAAGAGTTTTCTATGGTCATCTTGGATCCATATGCCCGTTGTATTTCCTGGACCAAATCCTGAATTAGAACTATTGTCCCTGTATGGAACAGTAGAGCAGAGGGGACTCCTAGTACAATAGATGATTATGATGCTGGGAGACCTGGTCTGGGTTTGGCGTTTCTAACAGACTGAACCCGCCTGTATGAAGCTGGTGTAACAGTGAGCTAGCAAGAAAAGTCAGCAGATGAAGTGTTTATTTGTTCCTAAAATTATCACTTAATTGTTACAGACAATGTGATTAGTAATGGGGACGCCTCCGGGACTACATTAATATTCTCAGAATCCAACTCTGTGCATTTATACAACACAGCGATTTCTATTAATGGGATTTCACGATAAAAAAAATGTCATAAACCAGTAGTACCATTGAATATAAGAAACTTAGTGTGTGTGTGTGTGTGTGTGTATGTATATATATATATATATATATATATATATATACATACATACATACACACACACAGCACTTATCAGGCTCATTTTCTTCCTTCACTTCTTTAACTGCTCAATTTACTGCTTAATGTTGTCTTGAACATAGACAGGCAGCAGCCTATAGAAGTTTATGGCGGGGATAAGCACCAAGACATTCTGCTGCAGCTAATACTGAGAGTTTTCTAGCTGCTTTTTTTTTTTTTTTTGCTGTTTTATTAAGTACTATACTGGACAGTATTGGTGTGAATTTAGCATTCTGGTAAGATCCAAAGCGGCAGCATGTGTCTGCTTCTCTCCTCTCCATAGACTTCTATGGGCTACAGCCTGTCTTCAATAAAGACTGATGTGAACTGATCAGTTTAGAAGACAGGAAGCATAGTACACGAGTTTGATCAGAACGTCAAAGTTTCTTATACTTATTAGTACGTCTCACCTACTAAAAAATAAAATACACTTTAAGGCCGGGGCCCCACATGGAATAAATGCTGAGGTTTGGCCAAGGTGGAAATGCCATGGAAAAAAATGCAAAGAGAAAAAAAACAAGGTCCCCGGCACCGAGCCGTTCGTTGTGTAACACCCTTGGTATGTTAATGAATAAATAAAGACAATCAGGTGCCCGCTCACCTGGTTTGGTTGTGTCGAGCACAACAACCAATGAACATAATAGACAAGAACCAGTGGGAAACTGGAAGGCAGCTGCTGATGGCAGTCACAGGGACGTCAAACTGAGGCGGAGGGAAGGACCAGCCTTGCGGAGGACAGGCGGGGAATCAGCGCTCACCAAATTTTGATAAATGGAAGTCAACTTTATTAGGCACCACACGTTCCGGGCAAACAGCCCTTTTTCAAGTGCAATAATGATCCCGCCACTATGGACAGATTGCTTGCACTTGAAAAAGGGCTGTTTGTCCGGAACGTGTGGTGCCTAATAAAGTTGACTTCCATTTATCAAAATTTGGTGAGCGCTGATTCCCCGCCTGTCCTCCGCAAGGCTGGTCCTTCCCTCCGCCATGGAAAAAAATGCAGCTTTTTACAGTCACTGAAAGGTAGATGATATTCTAGCGAATCCCATGCACACCTTGTGAAATAAAACACGCTGCAGATGCACTGCGATTTCCTTCGTGGTTTTGGAAATTGCACCATGTCAATTATGCCTACTCCTACTGAAACGCCGGTGGTTTCCCTATAGGTATAATTGAAATAGAAAGTCCACAGAGGAAACTTCCATAGACTTTATATGAAAAGCAGTATGGGAAGGAAAACCGTGATGCATTGCCCCTGCGTTTTTTCCCGCATTGCTTTTTTGATGCAGTCCACTACATGGGGTCTTAGCCTTAAGAAGTATTCCATTCTTAACAATTTATACCCTATTTACTAGACTAGATAGGAGATAACTGTAGATCCCAAGTCCCCCTTTTAAATGGAGCCGTGCAGCCACCCCATTTGATTTAATGGGACGGCAAACAGGACTTTTCCCTCTCCATTTTTCGGGCGGACACCCAGCAGACCCCATTATAGTCTATGGGGTCCACGGTTTCCCGCGGGTAACCGCTTTGTAAGCAGATTACATTTCTCTTCATCATTTCCCCAAGTGGACCCAAAGAACGGAAACCCAAATCCAGATTTGAACCTAACATATAAACTGTGTACAACAATGTGAACGCAAAGATAGCAGAATTGTTACCTACAACTCATCTTTGACCTGTCAAGCCCAAACCCCATCACAAACACCCTGCCTTGTCTCAGATAACTGGTAGACATAATAATTTGGGGAATCCGGTATATTACAGTTGCTATCCATGCATGAGTGAATGGTACAACATGTTGGTTCCACTGATCACTTCTGCTCCATCCACTTTCCATTAAGAAGGTTAATTTCTAGCAGCTCATAGTTAACAATTTATGGACATTTATTGATCACTCACTTCTTTATCATTTGTTGCAGAACTGATGAAACACTTTAGTGGCCGAAGGATAAAATCTAGAAATCCTCCAACACATCTAAAGGACAACACTGCCATCTACTGGTAGCAAATGTTAACTGCACTAACACAAAGATTATAGAGCCTTTTTAGAATTTAGCCAAAAAGACAGCGTGTAATAATAATAATACATATATACATATCAGGCTGCCTTACAGTGGATAGAAAAGACAGACTGTTTGTTTGACACGCACCAAGCATAAGGCAATATAACACAGCTTGCATAGCATCCTATACATGGTTCAAGAACTTTATAAACCAGATTATGGGGATATTGTCCATGCATAGATCTATAGGGAGCTAAATTCCAAAATAGCAAGTTCCTCTTTTCCACTAATGAGATCTTATTTGCATAGTCCTTACCCAGAATTCTTAGCAGGACTTGCAGAGTCTAATAAGTCCCTGTACCGTCTCTGTAATGAGACCTAGTATCCCTTCTGACCTGGCTAAGCTTTATTCATACTTACTGGAGTTATAAAATGGCACGTTCATCAGTTCTCAGGCCTAACTCTTCATCCTGTAGAAAAGCAAAAATACAAATCCTGGTCAGCGGAGTCTCACTGCAGGATATTCCCCCATGTCAATCTATTGCTAAATTATTTATAGCCCTCCATGTCATTTATCAATAGACAGGCACCCAGCCCCATAGTTCCTGCCATTACTACCACTTATAGCCATAAAACTGTGGAATGATCTGCCCTGACTGCAAAGAATCCTTTCCTATATTGAAGTCAGAATCACCTTCACGCCCCATGTGAGTAATATTGGGTATAAAGTAAATAAAAAGTCTTTATGGAAATCTGCGACAACCTCACTATGTGACAAAATTGAAAATTATTATTTTTTGGTCACTTTGAAATAAAGTACAGAATCAAATAGGACAGCACAGTACACTACGGAAAACTATGAAAGAAGTGGGAACACCTCTTATCCATTAGTTTAAAACCTTACAAACACCAATAACCTCATAGATTGTAAGCCTTTGTGGGCATGTCCCTCTATGTATGTAAACCCTCAAATGTACAGCACCATGGATATAATATAATAATGTACAGCACCATGGATATAATGTAATAATGTACAGCACCATGGATATAATGTAATAATGTACAGCACCATGGATATAATGTAATAATGTACAGCACCATGGATATAATGTAATAATGTACAGCACCATGGATATAATGTAATAATGTACAGCACCATGGATATAATATAATAATGTACAGCACCATGGATATAATGTAATAATGTACAGCACCATGGATATAATGTAATAATGTACAGCACCATGGATATAATGTAATAATGTACAGCACCATGGATATAATGTAATAATGTACAGCACCATGGATATAATGTAATAATGTACAGCACCATGGATATAATGTAATAATGTACAGCACCATGGATATAATGTAATAATGTACAGCACCATGGATATAATGTAATAATGTACAGCACCATGGATATAATATAATAATGTACAGCACCATGGATATAATATAATAATGTACAGGACCATGGATATAATATAATAATGTAAAGGACCATGGATATAATATAATAATGTACAGCACCATGGATATAATGTAATAATGTACAGCACCATGGAAATAATATAATGTACAGCACCATGGATATAATATAATAATGTACAGCACCATGGATATAATGTAATAATGTACAGCACCATGGAAATAATATAATAATGTACAGCACCATGGAAATAATATAATGTACAGCACCATGGATATGTAATAATGTACAGCACCATGGAAATAATATAATAATGTACAGCACCATGGAATTCATATAATAATGTACAGCACTATGGATATAATAATGTACAGCACCATGGATATAATATAATAATGTACAGCACTATGGAATTAATATAATGTACAGCACTATGGATATAATAACGTACAGCTCCATGGAATTAATATAATAATGTACAGCACCATGGATATAAGATAATAATGTACAGCACCATGGATATAATGTAATATACAGCACTATGGAATGAATATAATAATGTACAGCACCATGGATATAATATAATAATGTACAGCACCATGGATATAAGATAATAATGTACAGCACCATGGATATAATGTAATATACAGCACTATGGAATTAATATAATAATGTACAGCACTATGGAATTAATATAATAATGTACACCACCATGGATATAATATAATAACGTACAGCACCATAGAATTAATGGTGCTCTAAAAATAAATAATAATCCCTCTTCCTTCATATGCGCTCCCATCTCATGTCTGTTCTTTTACACCCACCACATGAACAACAATTTGTAAAACTCAACGCACTGTTGAAAATATTCCTTATGGGTCAATATACTGTATCAATCTAAGCAAAAATTCAGCTCAATTCCGGAATATTTTTCATGTGTTCTCTACAGTTTTGACTCCCTCTAGTGGCAGCATCATACAACTACTAGTACTGGATTCACACGTACAGCACATTCAAACGACTGAGTTTCAGTCGCAAAACTGAGTTCATGTGTTGACCCAAATTTACTGTCCTCAACAGTATGGTGGGAGAGGGACTCCTAGCTGTATAGTTATCTATGATACTAGTAGCCCTGTCTCTCAGCGTCACACTGACTTGTATTGTAATTGGTACTGCACTGTATGTTGCTGGGAGCCATGGACTCCTAGTACAGAGATAACTATAATGCTAGGAGTCCCTCACCAGGCATAAGGTGCAGGCTGGCAAATCTAGCCAACACATGGACCCAGTTTCACCCTAAATGTGTTTCGCCCTTACAATGCTGTGCATGATGCTCTACAACTGACTTAAAAACTACTGGCAAATGGGCATCAATCATCATGACAGACCATGCAAATATATATATATATATATATATATATATATATATATATATATATACTCACCGGCCACTTTATTAGGTACACCTGTCCAACTGCTCGTTAACACTTAATTTCTAATCAGCCAATCACATGGCGGCAACTCAGTGCATTTCGGCATGTAGACATGGTCAAGACAATCTCCTGCAGTTCAAACAGAGCATCAGTATGGGGAAGAAAGGTGATTTGAGTGCCTTTGAACGTGGCATGGTTGTTGGTGCCAGAAGGGCTGGTCTGAGTATTTCAGAAACTGCTGATCTACTGGGATTTTCACGCACATCCATCTCTAGGGTTTACAGAGAATGGTCCGAAAAAGAAAAAACATCCAGTGAGCGGCAGTTCTGTGGGCGGAAATGCGTTGTTGATGCCAGAGGTCAGAGGAGAATGGCCAGACTGGTTCGAACTGATAGAAAGGCAACAGTGACTCAAATAGCCACCCGTTACAACCAAGGTAGCCAGAAGAGCATCTCTGAACGCACAGTACGTCGAACTTTGAGGCAGATGGGCTACAGCAGCAGAAGACCACACCGGGTGCCACTCCTTTCAGCTAAGAACAGGAAACTGAGGCTACAATTTGCACAAGCTCATCGAAATTGGACAATTGAAGATTGGAAAAACGTTGCCTGGTCTGATGAGTCTCGATTTCTGCTGCGACATTCGGATGGTAGGGTCAAGAATTTGGCGTCAACAACATGAAAGCATGGATCCATCCTGCCTTGTATCAACGGTTCAGGCTGGTGGTGGTGGTGTCATGGTGTGGGGAATATTTTCTTGGCACTCTTTGGGCCCCTTGGTACCAATTGAGCATCGTTGCAACGCCAAAGCCTACCTGAGTATTGTTGCTGACCATGTCCATCCCTTTATGACCACAATGTACCCAACATCTGATGGCTACTTTCAGCAGGATAATGCAATGCCATGTCATAAAGCTGGAATCATCTCAGACTGGTTTCTTGAACATGACAATGAGTTCACTGTACTCCAATGGCCTCCACAGTCACCAGATCTCAATCCAATAGATCATCTTTGGGATGTGGTGGAACGGGAGATTCGCATCATGGATGTGCAGCCGACAAATCTGCGGCAACTGTGTGATGCCATCATGTCAATATGGACCAAAATCTCTGAGGAATGCTTCCAGCACCTTGTTGAATCTATGCCACGAATAATTGAGGCAGTTCTGAAGGCAAAAGGGGGTCCAACCCGTTACTAGCATGGTGTACCTAATAAAGTGGCCGGTGAGTGTGATTATATATATAATCTTGAGATTGATCCTTTACTAATATCAGTATGAATAATACGTTATTATAAAACGTAAAAAAATAACTTATATGTCACACTGAGTATAGAACGTCTGGGTGATCCTGTTACAGGTTTGTATAATGTTGGTGTTATTAGACTCACATCATATAGATACTGTGGGTGTTACTGAAGAGGCAATATTACAGTGCTGACAATATCTGTAAAATCGCTGCAGAATATGATGGCACTATATAAGTAGACTAGATATACATATTACATAGCCCCTTGTAAAGACAACATGGAAAGTGGACGCTACAATATAGAGGATGTTCCACCTTCCCCATCATAGTAAATAAGCTTATCACTGACTTTTTAGAATATTCATTTAATATTTGTTTTAATAAAACAATAAAAGTTATATGCTCATCACAATACTATACATCTCCCCCTTTAGTGGAGCTGCAGTACCACACATAACCCATAGGAGGGGCCCTAGCAGTATAGTTATTTATGTTACCTGGAGGTCCTGCTTCCCATTGATATACAGTCCTATACGGATTATAGTATGGGACAGTATGTCACTAGGCCCCTCTCCCAACTTGATGCTCAGGCTGATAAGTCTGGCACACACATGGACTGAGTCACGGGTGAAACTCGGTCATGTGAATGTGGGATTAGAGTATTTGACAGTATGCGGCTGAATCCTTTGAAGATCTTTAGCACACATTATCATTGCATCAAGTGGGCACAACAGATGTCTGTGAAGCCAAAACATCCTATAGATCAGGCATGTCAAACTCAGGGTACCCCAAGGGCCACATGAGTAACAAGAGGTTGTTGCGAGGGCCGCACACAGCAGCTAATGGCTAGGGCCTAGGGGACTGATCACTAATACCATGCATCGCAAAAATCCGGCATTTCTATTGCAGGCTACATAGAGTAGCCTACAATAGAAAGTATAGAATGACAGGCTGGAGCCTCACAAGGCTCCTGGCTGCCATAAAAATGCACGCAGGCCCCGAATCTTGCTCCGGGTGCCTGCGACTGCCGGTAAAATGGCACCTCAGTTAAAGCTGGCAGACACCATTATTGTGTTGGAGTGCTGGGGAAGGGTTGGAGTGCTGGGGAAGGGGGGGCTGGGGTGATTCTGGATCTCTGGCCCTTCCTTGGGCCTGAGGACTGTTTTTTCCCACCCACTTGCAATTCTTGCACTTGGGGGTTAATAGGAGCACTACAGACTGTAATGCTCCAATTAACCCCCAAGTGAAAGAATTACAAGGTGGGTGGGGAAAAAAAAAAAAAAAAAAAAAACAGTCCCAAAGCCCAAGGAAGGGCCAGACAGACATCAAAAAGCCCCCCTCCCCCAACCCTTCCCCAGCACTCCAAACCCCCCTCCCCCTCATAAATCTAGCATTTACCCCTATCCGTAGGATAGGGGTTAAATACTTAAAAAAAAAAATCAAAAAAAAAAAAAATCACAATTTCTTCTGCAGAAGCTTACGCTGCTTCTGCTCTTCAGCCTGCGCAGCGGTCTTGTGAGACCGAGTAGGACGCAGGCACACGTCGGGTGCGGGCCTGATTATGTGGCCACTTCACCCGGCGTGTGGGGAGGAGGGGGCAGAGTGGAGGGGGTGGAGCAGGCAGGGAGACCTGCTCTCTGCGAAGGGTGAGGGGCAGCCGCTGGAGCAGCGCTGTGTCCAGCAGGGCCGCCCCAATCCACCGCTCACTTTCCTTGTACATCTGCGGCCTGCACAAAAGTCTCAAACTTTGTCTCTTTAGTTTAGGGACAAAGTTTGAGAGTTTTGTGCGGGCCGCAGATATGCCTGTAAAGGGCCGCATGTTTGACATGCCTGCTATAGATACAGCAAAGTGTATTAAAGGGGTATTCTGGCTATAGTAAGTAACCATTATGGGGGAGGTAGCTCGGTAGCAGCAGTGGTGCAGACACAACCAGTCAGAGACAGGGACACAAAATGTGGAACAAACAGGTTTATTTTAAAAAAAAAAAAAAAAAAAAAAAGGACAAATTTGATACAAAGTAACAAATAATGTTAGCGTACAGCATAGGAGTGCTTGATAGATCCAACTCTTATTTTGCTTCTTCTAACTATTCTCAGATATCATACACAGGAACGGACAGAAAAACCTGACATGTAGGGTTCTTCTCTCCGCTTGAGAAGTCGGACATCTTCACTTGCGGACAGGGAAGGAAGGGCACAGAGTGCAAAAGAACGCACCCGATGACCATTTAAATAAATGACAGGTGTCACGGACACATCTAGTGTCCGCTCCTAATGTCCGTGCCAGATTTTGAGCGGACACTACCTGTCGGACACCGATGGTAGTGTGAACGCCCCCTTACTTGTAGATATAATCTTACCTACTATCTGGCTACTTTAAAATGAAGTCTGATCCATATAGTAATGCCCTTACAAAGGAAAGCCTTCTTGACCCTGCTCATTGACCAGATGGAGAGGAGCTCTTCACCTGCTTTCTGTGGTTTCCTTTTTACTCCCTGAGAGTGTTTTACAGATGCCTTAATAGGTTTTTATCCTGATGACTGGTTATCTTTAACATGTCCCTGAGCAATAAAACAGATTTTCACTACTTCTGACATGCAGGTAAGATGTGTCACCCTCTCCTTTCTTCTCGTGCAGTAACCGTCCCACTAGACTCCAGCTCCTTCTTTTTCTGTTCGTAAAGCTCTAGCAGATATTTGTCTGGCTTTATGTTGGCCTCATTCAATTCGGACATAATTTTCTCCACTTTTTGGAGATTTCTCGCATTCTTCATGCTCCTTCCTGCGATGTATAATTTGAACTCTTCGAGCTCGATAAGTTTGCAAGTGTCCACCTCGCATATGTTCTTCACGTCTTTCGATTTGTCCACTTGAGGGAAGAAAACCAAACCAGACATTTTCTCAAGTGTCTCAAGGGGGACTTGATATTCAGGCAGCTGATGCTGAAAGCTAATGGGGGCGTTGGGAACAATAAAAGCTCCTTCAGCTAGAGTTTCGTCAGAAGGCTTCTTCCGGGCGAGGATCACTTTGTAAAGATGCGTGGGCACTGCTACGTCATCCTTGCCGATCACCTAAGAGGAGAAATGTAGAAGGCAAGGAGAATACAAGGCAAGACCAAAACTGCATAAGGTCTCTGTGTTCATTCATAACTAGATTTCAAGTTCCTTATGCAATGTTTATGCTTTGAGGGTTGGAGTCCCTCAGAGGGACCACACTTCCCACCAAAAGATGTCTTCTAAACCAGTTATATGTGGTTGAAGGGGTGGTTAGTGACATTGTGAACATTTGCAGAAGACACTTTGCTATGATGATACCTATTCTCCATCAGTCTTACATCTTCCTTACTGGGGCTGCGCATGTACAAGATAGATATAGGGGAAGGGGGCAAAGTAATCTTGTGACATGCATATAACTGTCTATTAAACAGATTATAAGTGGGCAAATAAGTGCCTAGCCTCCATGGCCGCATGATGCCAGTGATTATTCCCAGCAGAACATAGTCATTACATGGCGGCGCTGCAGGGTTTTCACACTTTGCCATTCGCCGCCCCACAAATAGCCCCTGACTGTACATTATGCCATTAGGGGCCTCATTTACATTCCAAATGTATAATTTATCAAATTATAATCTCATCCTGCTTACGGAGCAAATAGGTAGCTCTTAATGAGAATGTGCAATGTCTTACTCCCTCAACTAAGAAATTAAGTGGATCTGAGGCCGCTGATAAGAGCAACTTCATTTCACGACTGAATGCTTCTCAACACAATCAGGCGGGTGCAAAAAGCAAAGTTCAACCAGACTGAGGAATACTCATTGTTTTCTGGAATAGAGCGGCTGACCGGTCATCTTTGAAGTGACATTCAAGACTATGTGATGGTAAACAATGACTCACCTGATAGGTGACACTTTTCTTGCCATTCTCGTGCTGTACGGGCAATGTCAGAGGACCACTCACAATCCAAACATCATCGAAACGCTGCGTCAAGTCTCGACAATACATTTCAAACCTGGATGTGCATTACAAATGGAGAGGGAAATAAGTCGCTGTTAGTCCAATGTACTGGAACGCAAAACCGTTCTTAACAAAAATACAGATGTATTGACTTGGCTGAATATCTTTGGTCACTAGCATTTCTTCTTTCAAGTCACTCTGCAGATATTTATAGTTGTATATATGCATCATGGCTGGGTAATTCATGGATGTCACCTTGCTCACCAACTATTTCAATTATTTTCCATGTCTTACACTGTCATTGACTAAAGGATATATCACTAAATGTACACTATCCGATCAGGATTACTGATGTGTGAATAACAGAGCTCTCATGGTAAAAGCAACATCTCTATCTATTGAGGTACTTCATAGTGTTTTCTTCATCAAACAGTAAAAGCTGCCCACCAGCTTGTGGAATAATACAGGAAGTGAGAAGAAGAGACAGCAGGCAAACTGATGAGACAGGGAGATGGAGAAACCCTTTAGGCTGAGGCCTCACGTTGTAAAAACGCAGATTTTTTTGTTGCAGATTCTGCTGCGTGTTTTTGAGCCAAAAATGGCTACAAAAGGAATGGTAAATGTATAGGAAGTTCATAAACGTCTCCCTTCTGCTCACTCCACTCCTGGTATGGCTCAAAAAACCGCAACAAAATTTGCAACGAAAAATGGGGCCACACGGTGGCTCAGTGGTTAGCACTGCAGCCTTGCAGCGCTGGGTCCTGGTGTTCAAATCCCGCCAAGGGCAAAAAAAAAAAAAACCATCTGCAAGGAGTTTGTATGTTCTCCCCGTGTTTGCATGGATTTCCATCCCATATTCCAAAAAGACATACTGATAGGGAAAAAATTTACATTGTGAGCTCTATGTGGGGCTCACAATCTACATTAAAAAAAAAAAAAAAAATTTGCAACGAAAAAAAAGCAGCTTTTCCGCAGCATGGAGCCTCAACCTTAAAAGGACTTTTCACCACTTCCATCAATTTCTGTTCTTAGCCTCTGTTAATATGCAATGTTCCACTGATTTTGGTATAGTTAGAATTTTTTCTCTATCCTACACCTTTCCTGAGCAACAAGTGCAGATAGTTTTGGTGCCTGGTGTGTTATGTAAGCTCTGTAGAGTCCGAAAAGCGGTGTCAAGCAGGGGGTGTGTCTCAGAGCTCCAATTAGAGGCAGCCAGTGTCAGAGCTCAGAATCACACCCCGTCTGCCTCACACCACCCTCCTGACAGCACAGAGAATAAATAGCATATCAGACCCCAAAACTAACAGCATTGATCGCTCAGGTACATTGAAAACTAGAGAAAAAATTCAAACTGTGCTGGCATCATTAGAGCAGCAACTATTAAATAATATAAATAGATGGTCCTGTTGGAGGTGGTGAAAGGTCCTCTAAGATTATTACCCCAAGGTTATGTGAAATAAAATCAGACATGGTGGATGTCATTTTTCCTCAAGCTGTTTTGATGGTTCCTCAAAACCATTCTAAATGAGATCCTGTGGGTAATCCCTAGTCAATGTGTAGTGCATATCCAATGGCTCTCTACTGTGTGATCACGGTTTCTGCTCCTCTCAGTTACTGCAGCCTATTCTGTGACATTCTACAGTAGAATATAAATGGTGCCTCGAATGGTGATTATCTGGTGGAGCAGCCAAATATTAGGTCCTCTGCTGCACATCGCAGAGACCAAACAACACTAGGTTCATGGTAATAGAGTAAGGAAATGGCAGAAGGAAAAAAATCTGGGATAAATAATGGGGCGCTGCTGAGGTAATAAATAGAACAGATTAGGCCGAGGCCCTACCATTACAGCAGATTTTGATACAGTTTTTGAACCCAAGTTAGGAGGGGCTTAAAAAGGACTGGAAAGCTCTTTCCCTTCTATTAAATCCATAAAAGAAATGGGAAATATCTAGGAAGTTCTTATACTTCTACCTTCTGCTCAATCCACACCTGGTTTTGGTTCAAATCGCTGCAGCAAAATCTGCAACAAAAAATTACTGCTTTTCCACAATGTGAGGCCCCACATTGTGGAAATGCTGCTTTTTTTAGTTGCAGATTTTGCTGTGGTTTTTTGCACCCAAAGCCAGGTGTGGATTGAGCAGAAGGTAGAAGTATAAGAACTTCCTATAATAGAATAAGGAGATGCTGCTGTTTCAGGGGCTCCAGGGTCCCCCCTTTAACTTGCAAAAATGATTTCAATGTTTTGTATTAAAAGTGTTGTTTCCAATGTCCTATGGCAAATCTGCAGCTTTACAACCACAATTGACCCTGGATCTTACCTATTCCAGAAGCCAGCGTTGTTCTCATAGTTCTGAGGCACAATGTTCGAAAGATAAAATGTTTCAGCCATAGCCTCCTGTAAATGAGAGAAGAGAGACAAGTCAAGCTTATGTACTTTACAGAACCTAGTTGCAAAAAAATTGCAGAAAAAAAAGCCCTGAGGTTTTCTTCTTATGGTAAGCAAAAAACTAAAACTCTTACTGTAGAATATTTACTGTCCCCTGCAGGAGCCATGTGACCCCGGGACCACCCACTACGTAAATAGTCTTCATTGCTGGCATTGAATATTTCTGGAATGTTTGGATCCGGTTTAAATCTGCAATGTTTTCGGTCAGCTAGACCTGAAGAAAAGATGAAGAAATCACAATACGTGGAGATACAAGATAAGTGACAACAACTGGAGTCAATGGCCATTACATGTCACTAGATGCCATCACGGTGACAGAAATTGGGAGCATACACCAAGACATAGGCCCGTTTCACATCTATGTTTGGGTTTCCATCGGGGAGTCCGCTTGGTCCTAATGGAAATTTATATACATTAAAACATCAGTTACCTAAAGGAAACCTGCGGACCTCATAGACTATAATGGGGTCCGTGTGGTTTCCGCACGAAACATGCGGAGAGAAAAGTGCTGCTTGCAGGACTATTCTCTCTGCATGATTCAAGCGGAAACCACACGGACCCCATTATAGTCTATGAGGTCTGCGGGTTTCCTTTAGGCAACTGATTTTTAATGCGTAGAGGTTTCCATTTGGGGGATCCCCAAGCGGACTCCCTGAACGGAAACTATAAAACCAGATGTGAATCGGGCCTTATATATCTTATCTCTGACGAAAGACTTAAAAGCAAAGTGCAAAGAGCCTTATATATACAGTAGTATACTCAGACATATATCTAACATGCATATATATTGGGTCTTTCTCCATCTCCCTGCTGCTTTCTATAGATCTGGCTGAACTGTCAGGTTAATCCTTCATCCCACTTTAGCTTCCCTTCCTCTCACAGCATACAGTCTAAGAAATACTGAGTGAAAGGAACTGCAGATTCATCCCCCTCCTCCCAGACTTCTTCTTATTGTATAAGGGTCCTTGCAGATGACCGTGGGCTTGGACAGTGCTATGTGAGTTATTCCCAGGCAGCACACTGACCCATTCATTTCTACCAGGCCACATACACAACCGTGTATTACATGATACCATGTGCAGGCTACAGAACTCAGGAAAGATCCTATTCCTGTCCAGTTTTGTGGCCGTGCTTCCCAGTCTCCTATTCATTGAATGAATGGGGTTGCAGAAGCACGGTCGATGCAAAGGCGGCACATGGATGACATTTGTGCCATTCAACCATGTCCAGCCGAGACCCCACGGTCATCTGCAAAATGCCTTACTGAAGAGGTGTCTATATAGTTTAAGGAACTACACCTAGGAATAGGAAGCAAAAAGCACACATAAATACATTACATACTGTGGCCTGGTTAAAGAAACAGTTGTAGGTAAATAGTCAATGCTGCCATTTTCTATCACTGGAGTCAATAGGAAAAAAAACATTTATAATCAGTAAATCTGAGAAATTACAGTAACAACAAAAATACACCAAAACTGGGAAGTGTGAAAGTAGCAATAAAATAATTGTTACAAATATACACATGGGAGGAATTTATTAAGACGGGCATTTCCTCTATCAGGTGTCCAACGCCCGGCCTGTCCATAGTCCCACCACGCTCCATCAGCTGAGCGCCTAAGATATGCCATTGTTCTACCAGATTTCTGGTGCAGAAGCATTAGTAAGTTATACCTATGGTCTTTAAAGGGTAACTCTGATCTTATAAAGTGATGCAGAGCACTAGGATATGCCATCACTGTATAATTGGTGGGATCCTCACACTCCTGAGACTTTAGCACTACGGTCCCTTCTAAATTTTGGCAGCACAGTGGTGCTCCCAGTCACACAATACTGATAGGAGGATTCGGTGCTGCGACCCCTTCATTCCAGGGATTGGTAGGGACTCCGACGTCCATCTCCCACCAATCATAAGGTGATGACATAACTTAGTGATAGGCCTTTTCTGTACTTAATGGATAGACCCCTCTAAGCCTTTTACTCACCAACTATTTTCTCTTTAGTAAGATGCTCAATCACCCATCGTGGGGTCTTTTTGGCTTGATCATAGGATAAAGCGTGACTGATATATTGTCTGACCTCTGTACCACTCTGCGGGAAGCCATATTCCTCAAATGGGGACTGCTGCACGGGCTCTGGAAACAAAACAGGAGATAACATTATAGCATTGACAAATACGGCGTCCATCATGTTCCTTTATAGAACAGCGCAGTTACCTGTAAGGGTTAATAAACCAACCTAATAATATGTCAACTCCCAAATAACTGATGGACCTTTCTTGTCCTCTACAGTATGGCATGTTATAAACCACTGCAAAGCTGACACTGAGCTGAATTTGGGGGGCTTTCAGTTTTGCAGGTACGTGCCCTGGTGCTACCGATATCCCTGCACTGTCAGAGGGGTCGGCCTCACAGTTCAGACTCATCGCTGGGCAGTGAGGAAGACCCCCCCACACACACACAGACTAACGCAGCAAAAACTCAAATGAAAAACGATGTGAAGAAAAATAGAATATGTTTTCTCCCATTATTTTTTGCCCTCTATATAGTCATACTGCGACTCCGAGAGAGGGCTGCAACTTCTAGTTGCAAAAACATTGAGCGCTACTGAATTGTTTTTGTGACTAGAAGTGGCAGCACCCTCACGGTCACAATTGGTGAGGGAGTCGCAGGGCGACATAGGACATAGTCACGGCCAAATAGGAGAACCAGAATACAAGATGTGATGCCAGTGACGTCTACTGGAGACAATGGTTTGTCTGTTACAATGGAACATCAAAATAAAGGTAATGTGAATAGCCCCCAATGACTGATATTGAGTTGGAAGCTGTTGTGTGACGTCTATTGAAAAAAAAACAAACAAACAAAAAAAAAAAAAAAAACAGACGACACACGGCCATTATTCACGATTGTGTTAATGTAGTCTAAGGCCTGGTCCACATCTCCGTTCAGTAATGCATTTGAGGACCCCCCAAATGGAATACCGAACGCATTGAAAAGTGGTGAGCAATGAAACCACACGGACCCTACCGTACTAATATTAGAAATGTGAAAGTTTGTGTGTTTGGATGGTTAATCCTCAATCACGCAAAAAACGGCTGCAGGGATTTTGCTCACATTTGGCATATACATACCTTGGGACCAGGAAAGAAACATAGGCTACGTATGCAACAGGTACATGCCTGCACCTTGCGACCGCTAGCCCCGAATTCGCCAAACGGCAAGGCCGACAGAGCTGAAATGACATCATCCACTCTGCTTCCTCACAGCCCAGCAATGATGCTAGACGGTCAGGAATGCCTTTTGACAGTGGGGAGAGATCGGTGCCAAAATTACTTAATTCAGCGCACTGTTGGCATATGCGTGACAACATGAAAGATCGTCTTTAAAAAAGAAACCTGCTTCAGGCAATAGGACGAGATGTTTCGTGCATTTTTTTCTCTCCAGCGCTGGTTTGGGGATGGTTCTGGATAATCCACTCTACGCTGAAGCCCCACATTGCGAAAACGCAGCATTTTGGCGGCGGCTGAAAGGTCACAGCAAAAAATGCTTCATGTCACATTACCAGCAAAGAGGACAGGATTCTGGCTAATCCCATTCACACAATGCAGAACAAAATCTGCAGCAGAAATTGTGAGAAGTCAATATAAGTAACATAGAGGTAGAAAGTCCACAGAAACAGATTCAAGAACCGCCTAGTGTGCACAGACCCCACACTGGTCACGTGACTTCCCGCGTTCGGTTTCCATTTACTAAGCGGCGAAACTTTTAACCCTTCAGCGCCCGGTGCATGTAACATCCGATCCCTGAGCACCACACACGTGCAGCACGAGTTACCGTAGTCACAGACTTCTCCAGCAGGGGGCAGCTTTCTTACCTGGCTCGGATCTTTTCCGCTCGTATAGATAAAGTGCGGTCAGACAGGACGAGGTGCTCACTGCCGCCCCCAGCACGAAACCCCCCCAAAAGCGGCGGCTTATAAGGCGGTGCAGAGATCCAGACATCACCAGGAAGCGGAAAAGACACAAATGAATCGGCGCGCCACCTGCTGGCTGTAGAATACGAGATGTGGTTACAGCGACGTCTACTGGTCGCGATGTTTATTGCAATTGAGTGAACAGTATGTAAACTGTGGGGCGGGCGCCATCTACTGGTTCTGTACGGATTCCACGGCTTCTGATGGCAGTTCTTATTACATAGTATTATCTGACTGGACATAATAATGGGGAAACAGACTGTGGGGTGTGAAGCTTGTATTTGTAGAGGACAGGAATTACATATACTATAGATACCAGCTGTATAATGTCTGCCATGTTCCTCCTTATACACTAGAATAAGAAAGCTGCCTCTATATTGTAGGCTATTGGATAGGATAAGAGCGCACCTGTATACCCATATCTATAAGGAGCAGTGCCTGGCATATAGGAATCCATACAGGTCTCTACATAAATAACCGTACCCCCTAGATAAGGGTCTCACACATGCACCCCGCTCATGGCCCTGTCATCTGCAGCCTGGAGGGTAATGGAGCATTGCTGCAATTTTACTTCAATGTTCTCATGTTATACATCCTTGGAGTCCTGGGACTTTTCCGTGTATTTTTCATCATTGGCAGCTGATCAATGTTTTCACATTAAAATAATAGCAGAAATCGGAGCAGAACAAGCGTGCCAATGCTGATATTAGTGCCCTATCTCCCTCTGCCATAAGAGGAATTGAATGGAGTGGTTGTTGGGTATTCACCCAGCTGGTCCTCCATTTAATGTCTATGGCACTAAGCAATATAGGCAGGCAGGAGCATTGGATTAAAATCATTTGTAACTGGGACAAAATAATAATTTGGTTTTCTGCGCTAACCAGAAAAACACATTTTTGGCCAGCCTCTCATACCGCCAGTGTCCCATCCACAGCTAGAATGGGAAGTGGTGCCAATAACTGGCCTCAGCAGTCACGTGGTCTTGGTGGAAAGCAGGGTCAGATCAGAAGTAAGAAGGATTTGTTTCAGTCTCTTCTATTATGCTGTTACTGTAGATTATTAGCTAACATGCAGACACCATGAGGAGTCAATCTTGTGGTCACACAGCCAACACCGCTCCTCTGTTTGCATCGGTGATGCTTCACATGTCCCTCATGGCGCAGCTGTCCAGAGACTCCGTCTCGGCAGGTCACCGGGAGCTACCAGACTGGCTGTTTTGATAAGTCACACATTCCCGCATTGTAATTGTGCCCAGCACCAATAGCATAACCTAGGAATGGGTGAGCCCACAAGGCAAACATTTGACATGAGGGCCCCCCCCATGACTCCAACCGACCCAACCCCCTTCCCCCCGCGAGCACACAAACACATTTCTCCACACACTATTATGCCCTATAGTGGCCCCTGCACACACTATTATGCCCCATAGTGGCCCCTGTACACAGTATTATCCCCCATAGTGGCCCCTGCACACAGTATTATGCCCCATAGTGGCCCTCGCACACAGTATTATGCCCCATAGTGGCCCCTGTACACAGTATTATCCCCCCATAGTGGCCCTCGCACACAGTATTATGCCCCATAGTGGCCCCTGCACACAGTATTATCCCCCATAGTGGCCCCCGCACACAGTATTATCCCCCATAGTGACCCCTGCACACAGTATTATGCCCCACAATGGCCCCCGCACACAGTATTATGCCCCATAGTGGCCCCCGCACACAGTATTATCCCCCATTGTGGACCACCCATGAACAATTATTATACTCTGAGGTATACATTATACCCCAGAGTATAATGATCTGAGACCCAGGGGAGGATACAAACATAAAAAACAATGTTCCTTACTTCTCCTGGGCTCCAATGCACTCCCTGCTGACGTCGGCCATTGTCAATGATGGATCAGACATCACGTGAGCTGGCCCTGCGTCACAACGAATAATGACCCAGGAGCGGCCCATGTGATGTCACCAAATAGGCCCAAAGCCTTCTGGAGCCCAGGAAAGGTAAGTAACACTCTTTTTACGTTCACTCACCTCTCCTAGCCATCCAATCATTATATTCAGGGGTCTGAAAATACTCCTCCCCTCTCGAGTATAATGATAGCAGTGTTTGTGGGGTTTGCAGTTCCGCAGCCTTACTTACCAATCCTGGCTCCTGCTCACAGCTCCACAGATGGGTAAGTGCAGGTGGTAGGAATGAGGATCGTAAGTAAATAGGGCTTATTACCTGCTGGGATTACGCTAGCAAGTAACAGCCTATTGAAAAAAAAATCAGGGGCTCTGTGGCATCTAGAGTTTCAAAAACTGTACAATATCCTGCAATTTTCATTTTGTCCACTAAAGCCTAATAACAACGTTCGATCTACTAATTCTGTAGGGGTTTTCATTGCAGAAGTGACCTCATTTATGTCACAAACAAGTCAGACTATCACTATAGAGGTTCCTACCTTTACAGATAACAGCCATAGTGAACCATCATTGCACCTACTACTTACTATAGATGAGTCACAGTTCATCTACTCCAACTTCCTGCACAGGAAAACTCTCCCATAGACCTCAATGAGTCAGCTCCAGACTATTGCTACCTATGGACATAACTATGCTGTAAAGCATATCACTAAATGCTGTTAGCAGAGCAGATGAGAAGCTCGGGGAAGATGGCCGCCTCCATAATCATATACAGAAAGTAGAATAAAAAATGCTACGATCAAAAAGTAAAAAGATTAGAAAAAAAAGTTATATATTTCAATGGTTTAAATAAATAAAAACATTTTTTAAAAATGGCGATACATTCCTTTTAAGCATGAACACTGTCTCTCCCTCTATTCGCTGCCCTCAGTGTGGATAGTCAGAGTAACTACACCCAGCTTTACTGTGCATGTGAGAGTCCAGAAGATGCAGTATAACGCCTGACATGCTTCGGATTACCAATCATGCTCACAGGGATACCATTACAGCAGGGTCGGACTGGGGTGTCTAGGGCCCACCAGTGGAATTGTTTCTATGGGCCCACCCCCAGGACCCTGCAGATCAGCGGTACCAAAACACGACATCTAAAGGTAATAACATGTCGGGAGCCATGCTGCTCACCCACTATACCATGTGCACTACCTAAATGTATTGCTACACCTTGTATGGCAAGTGAACAGCATGGCTCCTATAAATGCTACTATTACCTATAGCTGCTCGGTCCTGGAAAAGGCTGATCTACAGAGGTCCTGGCTGTTATATCATCGTAGATGTAATATTGATGGCTTATCCTAAGGACAGACCATCAATATTAGAAAGATGAATAAATCCTTTAGAGCTAGTTCACACGGAGGTACATGAACTCTGCGTGTGAACATCCTGTCGGAGATGCCAGGCATCCCGTCGTGGCATTCCGCTCCGGATTAGACCCAAATGAATGGGCCGGAGCCTTGTGCCGCAGATGCTGAGATTGATTCAGCCGCGGAATCTGCGACAAGATAGGGCAGCTCGCTTCTTTTTTCCGCTACTAGCTAGCGGAAAAAAGAAGCGAGCAGCTCCCATTGAAGTCATTGGGAATCATTTTTGGCAGCGGATTTTGAGGCAGATTCCACCTCAAAATCCGCTGCCAACTTCCCCGTGTGAACTAGCCCTTAAAGTGGTTGTCCAGGAATTGGAGCAACTCATGTCCCGGATGGGAAGTGTAAAATAAAAAACAAATAAATAAAAAAGCATACCCATCTGTCCCCGTTACTCCGTTGTGCGCTGCCACTGTCTATTCAGTCTCGTGCTGGCGCCTCCTTGCTGGGAGTCCTGCACCTCATGTGACCGCTGAGACTAGTTAGGTAAAGAATGTCCAGAAATGAGACCGTGAGACCAAACAGACACAGGCGGGGACAACAGGGTGCTGGGGACAGGTGAGTATACTTTTTAATTTTTTTTTATTTTTACACCTCTACTGCATGTATTTTTCTGCAATGTGTGGATGGGATTGCACACACTATATACCTACACACTCAGGCCTGGTTCACATCTGCGTTCAGTAATCCATTTGGGGAGTCCGCATGGTGGCCCCCAAACAGACTACTGAACGCATTAGCAAACGGTGTGCTGTGAAAGCACATGGACCCCATAGATTAAAATGGAGTCCGTGTGCTTTCCGTGCGGTGTCCACATGGAACATGCGGACAGAAAAGTACTTCATGATCTACTTTCCTGTCCACATGTTCCGTACAGAGACCGTGCGGAAATCTAATCTATGGGGGCACACAGTATTTTCCCCTATAATGGCCCCTGCACACAGTATTATGACCCTTAGTGGCCCCTGCACACAGTATTATACCCCATAGTGGCCTCTGCACACAGTATTATCCCCCATAGTGGCCCCTGCACACAGTATTATCCCCCATAGTGGCCCCTACACACAGTATTTTCCCCCATAGTGGCCCCTGCACACAGTATTATCCCCCATAGTGGCCCCTGCACACAGTATTATCCCCCATAGTGGCCCCTACACACAGTATTATCCCCCATAGTGGCCCCTGCACACAGTATTATAGCCCATAGTGGCCCCTGCACACAGTATTATGTCCCTAATTGGCCCCTGCACAAAGTATCATCCCCAAAAGTGTCCCCTGCACACAGTATTATTGCCCCATAGTGGCCCCTGCACACAGTATTATAGCGCATAGTGGCCCCTGCACACAGTATTATGTCCCTTACTGGCCCCAGCACACAGTATTATGCCTCATAGTGGCCCCTGCACACAGTATTATGTCCCTTACTGGCCCCTGCACACAGTATTATCCCCCATAGTGGCCCCTGCACACAGTATTATCCCCCATAGTGGCCCCTGTACACAGTATCATCCCCCATAGTGGCCCCTGCACACAGTATTATGCCCCATAGTGGCCCCTGCACACAGTATTATGCCCCATAGTGGCCCCTGCACACAGTATTATGTCCCACTGTGGACACCCATAAACAGTTATTATACTCTGGGGTCTTTTCAGACCCCAGAGTATAATAATCAGAGACCCGGGGGAATAAAAACATAAAAAAATTACTGTTTCTTACCTGTCTCCGGCTCCTACGCGGTCTTCTCCGCTGCCGTCCTTCTGAAATGACGTCAGACGTCACATGACCCGGGACGCAGGCCGGGCTCATGTGACGTCAGAAAGGAGGCCTGGCAGGATCGTGGAGAGGTAAGTAACACTGTTTGTTATGTTCCCTTACCTCTCCCGATCCGCCGATCATTATACTCGAGGGTCTGCAAAGACCCCCGAGTATAATGATGGTATTTGTGGGATCCGCAGTGTCACTTACCGATCCCAGCCCAGCCAAGATCGCCAAGTGAATAGGGCCCGTAACAGCCTATTAAAAAAAACAAAAAACGCAGCGGTATCGGCTGTCACCAGGCCCCCTAATGGCCCGGGCCCTGTGGCAGCCGCCTCCGCTGCCTCTATGGTAGTTACGCCCCTGATACCATATATGTCATATATATACTTATATGAATACTATATATACTCACATATATACATACACTCACCCATAAACATTATTGTAGTATACTGTATACAGTATACATACCTGTATACATACCTGTATACAAAGATACAGTACTCACAAAAAATGTACAACACACATACAGTACACAAATGTACACATATATACATATTACATAGACAGATTTTACCAAAAGGATATACTTACATTTTCCAGAAGAGCACAGCATTGCATGAGACAGCTCCTGTCTTCCCCACACGATCCGATGTGAGAGACGACTCACTGTGAGGGGAGGGGGAGGGAAGCAGGAAGTCCGGGCAGCACAGCAGGTCCTCACAGGAGAGCAGCAGGTCAGTGAGAGGAGTACGAGCTGCCATTGTAGCTGAGGCTGAAGCTGCACACGTGTCCTCCGGTATATACTTTCCCTATATATCGGGAGGACACTATGTGCAGCATCAGCTAATGGAGGCCCCTGTGTTCTGAGGCAAATGCAGATGCATTGGTCAGGTGCTCGATTGGGGGCCCCGACCAATGTATCTGCAGTAGTAAAATGAGGATTTAACAGTTGGGGCCTGGGGCCCACCGGGGGATTCACCGGTACACCGGTGGGCCAGTCCGACCCTGCATTACAGTGATGCCTGTATGATGTCTGATCCCCTCCAGTACATCAGTCGCGCCAATATAGGTGTGATTACAATTGTGGGTGTGCAATTTTATCCTATGCATGTGATCACCTTTGAATCCTGGAAGTGATGATACGGCCCCCACAGATCCCTGATCTCATCATTGTTCAGTCTGTCTGAGATTACATGAAGAGACAGAAGGATTGAAGCAAGCCTACATCCACAGAAGATCTGTGCTGAAAGGGGTTTCCTGGGTATAAATAAAAAAATGTTAATGCCATAAGGCCCCGTTCACACGGGGCAAGAGGGTGTGGATTTTGGCACGGAATCCACATCATAATCCGCCCCCTCACAATGGTGGTCTATGTAGACCGCTAGAGTTCTTTTTTCCGCTAGCGGAAAAAAGAAATGAGCTGCCCTTTCTTCATGCGGATTTTGCAGCTGAACCAGCTGCGGAGTCTGCCTCACGACAGCACCCTCTGGACTAGGCTCGTTTATTTGGGCGTAATACAGAGCGGAAAGTTGTGACGGGATGCTGTGCACTGCACTGGCATCCCTTCGCGGCAGCTGCGACAGAATATGCACACGCAAAATCACGTGAACTAGCCCTTAATAGGTTAATAACTGCACCCAAATACCTTCAGCAATGTTTTGAGTGATTTCTGGGTGTCTCTGGGAGCGCCTGGTGTCTTCTGCATTTGTTTACAAAGGTGTAGCTTCCTGCTGCCTTAGCTAATGCAATGCATCATAGTAGTTGTAGCCTCTCACACTAACTCCCTCTCACTCCTCCCCCTCCCTCTCTAACACCCCTTCCCTGTCTCCCTAGCTATCCCGCCTACTACTAATCCTTCTCAAGCCCCTACCCCATTATAGTGCCTCCTTCCTGTCCAGACTTCCTTTTGTGGGGAACGACTCCTTTTCCTCTTTGATTCTGCCAGCGCTTGTACAGCAGTCTTGGCCCTGTAGTCTTTACTCTATCTTTACTGCGTAGGCAGCTCCTTCAGGCTCCCACGCTTGCGCAATAGAGATGAAGTGTCAGCTGCAGCTCAAGGCTGGGACTTCGGGTCTTTTGCACACACGTGGGCAGAAGTCACGGAAGGAGGAGAAGCCGTTCCACGCAGGAGGAAGTCTGGAAGGAAGAGCGGTAAGTATGATGGGCAGGGGGCAGTAGTAGTGACGTTCTATTTCTAGAAACAGATCACCGGACAATGAGAAAATATCCCGTGGAGCAGTCACATTACTTCCCTAGGGATATGGGTAACTATAATTTTTTGCTAAATTATGTAATTTAGAAAGTATGCGGGGGAAGGGTGTTTAGATTAGTGTTGGAATTTCTATTTATCCTGGACAACCTCTTTAGCTATCCAAGATATTTTCTTAGATTATATTCTTAAAAGTGTACTGAAAAGAATTGATGGAAGGCAAAGTGCGGTCACACCAGATATGGGTGAGATTTACATTTATCTATTGTTCATTCAATTCCTTTTGTTAAGTATTAACACTATTAAATGGGATTTTTTTTTACCTAATTTTATTCCCTTTCTTGATGGATATCATTGCGCTACTAATCCAGTGACCTGTACTTGGCTCAGTAAATCCCTGCTCTTAGCAGATTAGGTCCAAAATACTGGGAAAGATTTGACCACAGATGAAAGTGTCCGATTAGCTAATACTGAAGTCGCCTTAGAAGACTCCTGAAGTGACACAATAAGACGTGGAAGCTACTCTGTAGACAGGGTTCTCCAGTTTTAAGTTGAGCTTTATGCACACTTTGCTTTATTATGTAATATAATGTCAGTGGATAAGGAAGCCATTTCACAGGAAGAAAAAGTAAATCCATAGTATAGGAGTTTCTACGCCCATGGCACGTGGCACTTACCTTGGGGTTCATTCCTTGAATACCAAGCTGCCTTCCCTTGTGTGCAACACCTTACATAAGCCTCGCTCATAGGTGGAACATGCAGTCTCTGGGCCCAGTGCAAACCCTGTACCAAACCCCCAATAATAATATATTGCTGGTCTCCTCATAGTTGGAAGAGACACCTTATGGGCTCCCATGACTTGTGGTATCCTCTATAACCCCTCAAGTTACACCCCTGCTCACTCACCTGTCACATTGCTCCGTCAGATATGTAACCTGACAGCTCTACTTCTCTTCTTCCCTTCTACAGGGTGAAGAAAAAAAAAAAAAAAACTAAATAAGGTTCGCAATACTTTTGCATTAAAGGGGCTCTATCATTGGGGAAACTCATTTTTAACTAAGCAGATATTTGCATAGTCTTTAGAAAGACTATTCCACACATACCTTTAATTTGTTAATCCTCGCAGTTGTTTTTGAATCAGCCCACTTTTAATGGTATGCAAGTTAGCCACCTCGGAGCACTGGAAGCTCACTGGGCACTGTGTGCACACAGGGGGAGGTGAGAACAGGGAGGCTGCTGCTGATGATCTCAATAAAAGCAGGCTAATTAAAAAACGGCTGAGAGGATTAACATACAAAAGGTATGTCTGGAAGAGCCTTTCTAAAGGCTGTGCAAATATATGCTTAGTTAAAAATGAGTTTTTCCAATGATAGAATCCCTTTAAGTTTGTGTAGTTTATATGTAAATTTGTGCATTTTGGGGAATTTTATTTATTGTGTGCAAAATCAGACATTAAATGGGGGACTGTGTTCCCTGAAAATAAATGTATCACCTTATATTTGCTTTCTAGTATTATTTCGGAAGCCAACCATGTCTGGCGGGTAAATCAGTTTTCCAATCCAAATGAGCTCCTTGGGGCTGCATCTGCCAGAGCCCCTGTTTCACTGCACTCAGGACCTGTCAGTCTTTATAAGGTGACAGTGTTGGGCAGTGACCACAGAGTGGTTGAGAAGCTATTCTAGTGGTTGGAGGCTTTGACCAGTTAAAAAGACCAGGCCATTTTCCCAGACACATAACCAGACAAATTTTCATATGCAGTTTAAAATGTGAAAGTTTTTCTTTTCGGCTATTAGGATTTTTATGACATTTTTGTATGTGTTTCTTTTTTAATATGCATAGAATTTTATTTTTTTTATTCTTTTAAGAACATACAGTGTCACTAAAATATTTTTCATAAGATTTTTTTTTTTATTTTTTACTGTCCATTATAGTCAATATATGGGTGAAATATTGTGCTGTGTCAGTAAAGGTGCGGCTGGTGTAATATCCCGTTACTGGGGAAATACTGCCTGCAGAGAAACATGGAGGTCGCCTCAGGTTCCGGTCCAAAATACGGGTGTAGTGCATCGGCATCCAGTCGCGCGCTCCGCACTGGATTAGGCCCAAATGAATGGGCCTAGTCAGGAGTGCCTTCAGAAGAATGAGCATATCCGTTCTTTTTTTCCGGGAGCCGGAACAAATGGCTCCCGAAAAATAACTGACCGGCTCCCATTGATTTCAGTGGGAGCTGTCTTTTTGGTCAGGGTTTTGAGGTGAATATGGCCTCAAAATCCTGATCAAAATATCCAGTGGATTGCATAAAATAGCCATGGTATACGTATGTCCTAGGTATAAAATGAATGCAACTTCTAAAAGGAAATTTGAAAACAATGGCACTTTGAAGGGGTTGTCTGGGGAGTTTAAATGGATGTACCAAATCTGACAGATGATGATACACCTGAGCCAAGTGATTGGAAGCAGGGCTCTGTCTCCCAGGTTGCTCCACCCCTGTGAGACCAGAGAAGAAGGGAGCAGAGAAATCTAGGGGTTGGAGCGCTGCTTCTAATCACATGACCCTGGAAGTTGTGATGAGGCCGGAACCCAGAGGTCTATCATTATCACCCACCAAATCAAGTAAGTCAATATAAACTCCCTGGAAAACCTCTTTAGGCCAAGGTCCCATGTGGCGTCCTACAACAAAAAACCACTGCGGCATTGCATCACTGTTCTTCCTGCTTTCAATAGAAAGTTTGTAGAGTTATCGGGGCAACACGGTGGCTCAGTGATTAGCACTGCAGCCTTGCAGCGCTGGAGTCCTGGGTTTGAATCCCACCAGGAACAACATCTGCAAGGAGTTTGTATGTTCTCCCCGTGTTTGCATGGATTTCCTCCCATTTTACAAAGACCTACTTAAATGGGGAAAAAATATGTACAGTGTGATCCCTATATGGGGCTCACAATCTACATTTATATATATATATAAAAAAAAAGAAAAAAGTTTGTAGAGTTTTCCTCTGCTGACTTTCAGCTTCCATTATATCTATAGGGAAACCGTTGGCGTTTCCGTAGGTATAATTGACACTCCTTTTTGAAATTGCCGCATGTCCACAGTGCATATTTTAAAGCATTCACTAGAATCCCATCTACTTTGCTGTGACTAACACACTGCTGATTTTTTTTCTGCGGCATTTCCACCACATGGGGTCTTGGCCTTAAAGAGATCGTCCCACCCGAACAACCCATATCTCCTATTGAATTCTCCATACGTACACCCATCTCACCCAGAGTGAAGACTTGCTAAAAATCGAAATCCCTCACAGTGGTGAGCACTGAATAAATATTCCTAAACCTTCCAGTGGCTGCCTCATATCGGAGCTCACCAGCTATCGATAGTTGAGAATTGTCTAGCGGGAGTCTAACCACTTCCACCCCCGTCATTAAACAAATGGCTCAGTTTTGATGATCAATATCCTATATATAGGTGATATGTTTACATTTTAGGAAAATCCACTTAACATTTCCAAATTCATTATACTTTATTTATATTCCAACAGGAAACCCAACCCCCAAGAACACCTTCTACCAGACCTAAAGGGGGATCTAAACCAGAGTAAACCTATTAAATGAAGACAGAGACATTGGTTCAATATTTACCTGTAATTTATTGTTCATTTTCATATACAAAAAAAAGATAAAAGTCCTTTCTAAAATGTCCTCCTATTGGGTATGGTGTGGCTGCTTTACACAGGGTATATACTACATTCATGACAATTTTTCCTGGCACCCAGTGCAAATAATTTAAGCAGTCAAACCAGAACTCCATAAATCTAATCTCAAAACGCAATACTTTTCCTTCTTTAACCTTACTATAGTAAAAAGGGACAAAGCTTCACAGCAAATGTATTAACTATGATACATTGTTCGCTCTCAAAAAATAAAACAAAAAACACTGTAAATCTCGAACTGCAATGTAATGAAATGTGTTTTAGAGGCGGACATATCCATTTATACAAATTACCTTGGTATAGATAAATATATCCCTTTAAGAGTCCATCGGTTCCAATGGGTTACAGCAATAGGCTCGACTGTATATATAGGTGTATATTTATATATATTTTAGCATAACGATCGTTAAATCAGTAGTACAAGCTAACTCTGCTACATATCATTATAGCTACAATAGTGAAATAGAACACACATGATTTCACCTCTCAATAGTTTGCGATTTGGGACTAAGGACTAAAAAAAAAAAAATAAAGAAAAAAATTTAAAGGTTTTTCCTTTAACTGCCCATCCTAAAAAGACTTCCCGCCATGTTTCTCAGTACACATACCAAAACAAATGTTTCAACCATTTTTTTTTTCTGCAAAAACAGATTTTTTTAAAAAACTTTTTTTTACAAAGTATTTTAAGAGCGTACACTTTTTTTTAAAAAATCAAAACGATATAAAAAGAAAAAAACAAAACAAAAACACAGGTAGTTGGGACCAAGAATTTTCCAGATGCCAGCATATATGTAAGACAGTTATGTTTAAATTAATGCTAAATATTACATTCACAAATATCGCCCCCCCAAACCCTTCCCCCATTAAATATCAGAGTCTTACAATTCTGAGAATATGAAAATCAAAGTTCCTGAAAATAAAAAAAAAAAAATCAGATTAACATTTTTTTTTTGTTAAACATGCATGTATGAAAGAATCGAAGAAAAAAAACAAAACACAAAAAGTAGTAACGAAAATACAAGTTTTTCCTATCATAAAAAGCTGTCCATGAAATTGAACAAATACACAAGATACATGAGGAATCCCTCATATACACAATACATTTTTTTTTTTTTTTTTGATGAGGTGGAGGGGATTCAATGGTCTTTGCCTTGCTTGGTGAAATTTTGTAATATTTTTCAAAAATTTATAATAAAAAAAAAACAAAAAAAAAACTACACTCCAGTCTGCGCCTGAACATCAAATACAAAACCTAACTGCATTCCCAGACAGTGTCCTTTTGGCTATTACTATGTACATATATACGTATTTCTTTTACAGACATGTATTTCAGCCTTAGTTTCTGAGGATTAACCAATAGTGAAAATTAAGACACTAGTGATTATGAAGAATATTTTGCTTTTATGACATTTATACTTCAAGGAGATTCCTTGCATCTTACAATGATTCTCCATGACTGGAGACTTTACAATACCCTTGGACCAGATTCTTCAACAAAAGAATCCTTGGACCACTATGTACACAAACGTTTGACACGTACTCAAACACTGACAAAGCCAACTCTTCTCTTAAATCAGACTTACAGAAATATTTAATAAATTTCATTTTCACTGAAAAATAAAATGGACGTTTAAAGTCATCTCAGCTATTCCCCCCCATTAAAAACCAAAAGAAAAACCAAACCCCATGAAATATGTGAGTGAAGAGCTCTGACTCCTGATGGCAAATCCTGGCACCTTACACACCAGCATGAAATGACGATAAAATTGAAGACCTGTGTGGAAATACACCTGAAATCTGATAAACTACTTCCAAAACTAGATTGTTCTGTGATAAGGAATGCTTTCTCCGGAGGACGATATTCAGCATTTACTTTCAATACATTTTTGAAAAAAGTTTAAAAAAAATATATATATATATATTGGCCACGTAATAACTCATATATTAGAAAGCCTTTGTAGAATAGCAAAACCTCTATCAAATGGCTCATGAGGTTCTTTGCAGAATTCTACAGCAGATGTAAAAAGGTAAAGTACGGGAAATACTAGAGTACGCTTATTGCAGGCCTGAGGGGGGAACAGTAAAGTGGTTTTCCGAGATTGGTTAACTGATGACCTATCATAGGGATCGGACTCCGAGGCCTCCGGCTGATCAGCTGATTCAGTAACTATCAAGCACAGTGCCTGCGCATGGTATTGCAGATTAGCCCTTTCACTTGCATGGGACTGAATAGAAATCAGGCCAATAAACGTGACATCATATGACCTGTGAAGGGGCTCGCCATGGTCACTTCAACCAGCTGATCCACAGGGGTCCAGAAGTGGCAACCCCATTTGATCATCAATTACAAAGTGCCAGAAAACATCTTTAATCAAAGAACACCCAATTAAAAGAACAGCAAATTCTAATTATTCACAGGCCTGTCCTAGGCATAAGTCAGCACGCTCCTTTGGGCCAAGGCCCCACGTTGCCGAAATGCAGCGTTTTTAGTTGCAAATTTTGCTTGAGCCAAAGTCAGAAGTGGATTTAATAGAAGGGAAACGCCTAAAAACTTCCTTTATTAAGTTTCCCATTACTTTTCAAGCTACTACTAACTTTGGCTCAAAAAACTGCAGCAAACTTTAAAAAAATCTGTGTTTCGGCAACGTGGGGCCTCAGCCTTAGGTTGAGGCCACACGTTACAGAAATACAGATTTTTTGTTGTTGCAGATTTTGTGTTTTTTTTTTTTTTTTTTTTTTTTTTTGAAACAAAGCCAAGAATGTCTACAAAAAGAATGGGAAATATATAGGAAGCGGTTATACTTCTCTCTTCTGCTCAATCCATCAAAACCGCAACAAAAAAAGCAGCGTTTCCGCAACGTGGGGCCTCAGCCTTAAGGAGGATCTCTTAGCCATCCTGATGTGTTGCTTTTTAAAAATTAGCATTTTCCATAAAATAACTATCCCGTTGCATTTTTATTAGAGTCCTAGTATTGTGCTGTTCCTCTTTAATTCCACCTGGAAATGTAAGAATAAATTAACATCTGGGCTTTACCAGTCAATAAGATGAGTCCCTCCCCCCCTCCCCCCAAAGCACTGACCGGACAGTATCGGAATATGTGGGTACACCCCTTTGACAGCAGGAATTTCAACACTAAGATGTTAATTTATTCAGAATTTACAGGAAAAAAAAACCCACAATGCAGAGACTCAAGAAAAGATGCTCCGAAATTGTTACATTTATGAGGAATTCTAGTATTTACTAACACAGACATGTCAGGATAGCTGAAAATAATTTAAAAAAATTAATAAAAAATAACCAATCCAGAACACAAAACCTTCTTAATCCCTGATTTGTTGGCACAATTTTTGGGTAATTTTCTCACCTATACCATTTACTTTACAAAAATTCTTAAAAATAAAACATTTTTTTTTTTTTACGTGAAATGCTGAATAAAGTCCTTTGTGCCTCGAATAAACTTTATTATGCAATTTAATTTTTTTTTAAATTTTACTTTACATTTCTGTTTGAAATTAGTTGCATAGATTACAAATGAAAAGTGACCTTGTGCTCCCGTATGGGCGACATTAATGTCATGTTTTGGGCTCCTGCCCCTAATAAATATTATATATACACCCTTACTATCAATGAAACTATTGAAATATTAAATTGGTGTATATAGGTAGATATTCACGGGGGCAGGTAACCTTTTGTCGGCACCCATTCAATTAATGCCATTTGGGAGCTCAAGCCTATATGGGGGAACAAGAAAGTTCTCTTCCCCCTCCCAATTTTTTAAAAATAAAATTTTTAATACAGAATTTATTAAATTCCACACACAGACAAAAAGGTTCTCGGTTTGATTTGACAGAATACCGAAATAGCAACACTGTTTAACATGAGCTTTGAGGTAATTGGTTTACATAGTTCACTGGATCTCAAGAGTCAGACCTAGAAGAAAAATGAAATATCCTGTAGGTAAAAATTAAACAAATCCAGAAGCTTTGCACACGTGTTTTGTTCCCTCCTTGGTGAAACAAAGGCACAAACATATTTTTAACTTTTAAAACATGTAAAAAGTGTTCCGTCACAGAGGAAATGATAAAAGATTTGAGGTCTTGTCTTAATCCATGAGTTTTACAGAATGCGCAAAAAACTTTTAAAAATGATATTTAAAAAAGAGCTGGGAAAAAAAAAAACACAAGGTAAAAAATATCCTTGACTGAACAGAGTAACATTCTGACAGTAAAGCACTTTTACTGGGTAATTGCTACAAAAACATTTCAAGGTGCCTACAGAACGCAATAGTCGTAGTGTCGTCAAATCATACAATCCATGGCTGGTGGTGTTGTGTTAAGTTATTGCTAATCCGCCAGATTAAAAAAAAAAATTAAACTGAATTGTTTGATAAGATGCGAATTCTGAATCGGAAGGATTTTTTTTTTTTTTTGTCAACGATCTAAATTTTAGACATTACTTTCAAGCAAAATGTACACAAAAGTATTGGATGTATACCAAGTACTATAGGCTGTCATATATATTAAAGAATTCTAGTTCTTTGTATACTTTAATAGGCCCTCTACTGACTCCAGTGTAGAGTTTTCTCCAGCCCTCGCCATTCCTGAGCAATCACAGTGCTGCTAGTTTTGGTGCCCAAATGCTAACTAGACTCTCTAAAGTCAAGTGGGTGGTTTCAGACAGGAGCAGGTTAGGGGGTCGGATTCTGAGCATACACTATCTGACAGATATGCCCACTTACATGCTCCAGCCTGACACCATCCACTTGACATTAGAGAGTCTAGTTATATCAGGCACTAAAAGTAACAGCACTGATTGATCAGGAATGGCGGGGGTTAGAGGAAAACATTTTTTTTTTTAACTGCGCCAGAATCAGTGGAGGTCTACCCATTATAGTATGGAATAGGTGGTGAGCTATCTTCAGAACATTCAGTCCCGATCATTGCTTAGTATAAAAGGCCTTGTGATTTTCAGTACAAACAAAGTCCCGTTTGGCGCTGGATCACATATTTGATGTAGCATTAAAAATAATTATTTTTTTGCAAGCAAATTCCCGGCTGTAACCCGTGGCTGCACTGCCGAAATTAACAAAAACATGACCATGCATTATGAATGGTTGGTCATCCCAACAAACACAGTGTAATACAATCGTTTTATGATTATACCGTGGTCGATCAGAATTTATTCCGAGCACAAATCTACCTGTGCAAAAGAACCCTTACACATTGATTCACCATCTACACTACACTTATGGGGCTGGACCAGTAGGAACCAGCTGATCACTGGGACTGATGACTTCACATCAGAGTTGTCACATTTGACAATTTTTTGTTAACTATTGAAAATATAATTCATATCTTCAGATTTATGCTTAAAAGGACCCAAATTATCCAATAAATACTTAATTTGTAGAAATTGCAGTGGTGAAATTTTTTATTCTATTACCACTATTAGAAACAGAATAATTTAAGGTTTTATTATTTATTTAAATTTAACACGACTTTAGCATTTTATAGTAATTTTATACTAAAGATGAGACAAAGCTCAAAAAGGTAAAAAAAAATAAATTAAAAAGATACAATAATTGTGTGCTAGCTGCTTTGAGATATACCAATATCTTTGTATCCGTTGGATATCTTTGTTTCTAATCCGGGGGCCAAATTGCTTGCACAGACGTAGATAAAAGATATAATTCTGCATGTTACTAGGGGCAAGTTTAGGAGTTTACGGTTTATAAATCGAGCTCAATAGTATTACAGCATGTAGCGTTCTTTTAGGCTGCCTCTAGTGGTGACTATTGGAAGTGGTACATTTAAAAGAGGTTATGATATGGAGCTCGGCTTCCTCTTTTCAGGAAGTGACATCACGTTGGTTGGTCACATGATCATTTGAAGGACTACGTGACCAATGGATATGATGTCACTTCCTGAGAAGAGCAAGTGGAGATCAATATCACAGTCCCGGACAACTGTATCCATTGAGGGGTTAGAAAAGAGACAGTGTAACAATTATCAGGACAGAATGTCATGTTATCTATTATAACTCTACGTAATAAATAATACTTGGTATACATCTTTACTGATTTCTTGTGATGACATCATTGGCTGGTTGATATTAAGTATTTTTTGGTATAAAAAAACCCCAAAACACAAAAAGTTAATATTCTGTTCTGTAAGACATTGAAACAAGAATGTAGCAAATTTTCCAAAGAGAGGAGAAAAGGGGATGAAATCTACACACGGGCCACGCTTTATGGTGTTACCATCAATGACAAAGCAACCATGTACTATAGGAAGGTGAATAGAAATGGAGGGTATTAGCTATACAATGCCAATATTGGCTCAGTATTACTAGAGCTGATGCTGCTGGCTAGCTAAAAGTAAAAAAATACATATCACTTTATGACTATGAGGAGGGTTCTTTTTTTCTATTATACATTTTTACTTAGATATGTTGGTGATGCCGCATATAGCATTGCCATAGGATCCCCATTTATTTTTATTTCAGTATGTTTTTATATTGCGTCCTTCAAAAATATAAAGTTTCCCAATTTATTTATTTTTTTCCTTTAAGAAATGTAGCAACAACTTAATACAGTGAAGCATCACCAACACCTGATTTATACAGAGGTATAAGGATATCAGATATTTAGGGACTCCACACAACAGCTGAGTACAGGGGTCGCGGTGCTCCGGAACAGGAGCAGTTCCATATATTGTCTAGGACAGGGGTCGGCAACCTTCTCCAGAGCTCCAGCTGCTGTGAAACTACGACTCCCAGCATGCTCCATTCACTGTTCCAAGTAGGCATGCTGGGAGTGTAGTTTTACAACAGCTTGAGTGCCGAAAGTTGCTGACTCCTGGTCTAGTCGCTGAGAATGGAACAAGGTGCTCAGGAGCGTCCCGGCACCTTCAACCAGCTCATTGGTGAGGGTCCTCGAAAACCTCTAATATTCATATAAGCAGCTATTAATAGTATTGATCCAGAATATTCCTATCCAGCCCCAGAATACAATAAGTTCTATGAATGAACTTGCATCCACGGTTTATATTAAATTATAACTTGTAGCATTCTGGAATATTATAAAATCCCAAAACGCGGTACCTTTTTGTAGCAACATTCTCATAGGTGGATCATATGGTCTTAAAGACATACAGTGTTATTGAAGACTATCAAATCAAATATGGCACTTATACTAAATACATTAAAGCTTCGGAAATTTTCTTATTTCTTTCTTAATGTTCGGAAGGAAAAGAAACACAGCCGATGCAAAGTTCAGTGAAACTGACAGTAAGCCTTTCAGGTTAACGACAGCAACAACAAAAAAATACATATATACAAATTTCATTGTGTATGCAAAGGAAGAGACCAATAAAAGACTGGCCTTGCGTGTTTGTGAATAGAAAGAAAAAGGCACATTAACAAACACAATATTTGTCTGTGTTGAGTTTTTCCTGTATTTTTAAATTCATATTTACTTGTCACCTTGAAAACGCTATCCAATTTGAAGGTGGCATGTTATAGAGCAGAAGGAGCGGAGCGGATTAATATATAGCTTTGTGTAAAAGATACAGTGTAACCCATTGAACTCTTTGTCTAGAAGCGTCAGGTTGGGGGTGTCAAGACAATTCAATACAAAGATGCGACTAGGGCCGCCCACTGGACTCTTAAGCCTAGATTTATGGCAGGTTATACTGAATATTTTCCCATAAAACTACATATCAATCTGTTTAGCTCCTCCTTCTCTATAACATACGGTTGTCAGATCAGATTGCTTGTTATTTTAACGGGTTCCCTTTAAGAAGTATCGTAAACGTTGCCCCCCATTTTAAGCTTATTCCTAAGTCAGTGGAAGGCTGAATCGGCTTGTTATTGAGGAGGGCCAGTTGTTATGGAGGCCTCCCCACCTAAATACTCTGTATCACTACTTGGTAGACCGCTTTAACTTTGACTACATCACCACTGAATTAAAAAGGGGGGACGTAATATGGTTTGACCTCTTCACACGTACGACAAAGAGGATCTGTCGGCTCTCCTGACATATCTACTTGAGTAAATGTTTGTATTTTTGAGTAAATTTTTGTATTTTCACAGAGAGTACAAGTATTCGCATTGGGAGTGGTGACAAGTCCTCACTATGAAGAATAAAAATACTGGAAATCCATACTTGGGCTAGAGAGATGTCACAACTGGGCTTCCGAATTTTGATCCCACCAGGAGACTTTTTTTTTTCTTTCCATAAAGTGAGTAAAGGCTTACTGTCTACTAGAAAAGGGTCAGTGTGAAACAGCCATAGCAAATGCGTGATCGATACCCAGTCACCTAATGTAGGAAGATAATCTACAAATGTGTACAATTATTTACAACGGTGCTCTTATATATAAAAAACACAAAAAAACAAACAAAAAAAAAAACTGAAAAAACAAACAGAAAAGTAGCACTTCCTAAAGATTTAGAATTTTTTTTTTCATTTTCCTTAATTTTTTTTAAACTCCCTTGTCAGAAAAGCCAAATTTACATTAAAATAGACTTACTACAAGACAACACAACTAAAAATATATAATAAACTCATACAAGTACAAAATTCTGAGGTAATTCTGGTTTGAGGTGGTCTATGGTCATGACGTTTTTTTTTTTTTTTTAATGTTTTTTTTTAAACTGTATTTTAGTTTATTTATTTTGTATTGTAAGTGAACCCCTTCACGTGTTGGATGAACACACTGTGAGAAGGTCAGTGCAATCCAGCACTTGAGGAGGTTGACCTTGGAAGCCACGGAAATTGTATGCGTGTGGTGGTTTTTTTTGTTTTTTTTTTAACATTGCTTGTTTTGCAAATGAAAAAATGTATCCAAGTATTGAATCAGCAGCATCAGAAACATTCTCTGACTTAGGCAAAATTCTGGCAAATCTGATGGGATCTGAATATGCACCGAGCTACACCAAGATACAGAGAAAGAATGCCCTATCGTACCTACGGGATGGTACGGTGATGGCGGTCAAAAGGATTTTAGCTTATGTTGACTGAATAGTTTGGTTGTTAAAGCTTTCATTGGCTGTATAATCCCATGGCCCGTTGACGCAGATGGAAAAAGAAATCAGGTACTTACAAGGGCAGTTGGATATCAAACGCTCCATGTAAATAACGTAGGCCTTTCTTTCTCTGTACCAGTTTCCTACGGCAATGCTTTGCACTTGACCAGCATCCTTCCCCTTTAAGAAGCAGTTACCTGAGAAGTAGCTTTGTAGCGATAAACCATTTGCCGATTGACGCAAAGTGCAACCACAGTCTGCCCTGCCCACGAATAGAACCTCCTAAATATTTAGCTCTCGAAGAAGAGAGAACATTCGGTTTCTAGTTTCTCTACATGTTACAAAGACACCCGTTAAGATCCGCAAAAGACACAACAGACGGTTTTTGGAGCGAGATATCCAGAAGTGATAACAGAAGTAATTACGGTTGTTGAGAAGGATTCCTGTTGGTGGAAGGTGTATCTTATGTAACAGTCTTCAGCTTACTACAAAGTTTGCAGCATTTTTTTGTAGGTGGTCTCCTGTGGGCCCTTGTCCGAGAAGGTCACACGTTTAGAGAAACCAACATAGTGTATCTAAAAAGGAGTTTGTTGAGGTTCTGAAGTACCTTCACCTTTCTGCATTCAAAAGTCGGCACCTGAATGCTTGCTGAGATGTTCATTTTTTTTTCCTGTTTTTCTTTTAATATACAATAAAACAACGTGCTGGTAAAATTGATCCAAACCTCCCCTCCCCCACAAGAAACCAAATATTAAAAATAAAAAAAGATAATAAAAAGTCAGGATAAAATAGCAGCTGCATTCATGGGTTTGTGTATGCCTGTGTGGGTTTTTTTTTCTTTTTTTTTGAGTTTATATGATTTTTTTTTTGTTATTTTTTTTCTTCAGTGTTTTACAATGAGTCTGGAAAGACAAATGTAACAAAATGACTCAGATACTGGACTCTTTGGGCGGCAAGTCCACGTTGGTGACGGATGTAACAATGGAAACAAGGCAGTCCGAGGTAGTGCCGTTCACTATTTTGCGGATCTGAGAAATACGTTCCTCAACACATCCAGCAGAGAGCCGCGCCTCTGCATCGTGGTCCCAGCACTCTTCAATGGTGACACATAACTGTGCCAAACCCTGACAACAAAGAAGATTCAATTAATAAAAAAACTTGCTTAAGGTTATTGAAAAGTTCATATTCGTGGCCGTTCCTTCATATCACATGAGAAGATTACTTAGAGCAGCGCATAGAGATTTAACAATTTGGTCCCAAATTTTTTTCATTTTTTTTCTTACCTTTTTACAATTTTGTTTGTGGTCTGCTGCTGGTGCCATGTGGCCTAAAGCTCACGTTATTGGCAAAACTAAACATTAACCTCAGTACAGCGCCGCACCTCCCATGAGGCGACCTGAAGGGACCACTTCAGGCGGCGCTATGCCGGGGCCCCGGGGGAGGGCGACATTTTTGCTGACCTAAGCCAGTCCAGGACAAGCTGTCCTGGACTGGCTTAGCGTCACCGTCTTGGCAGCCCGGCACGGGAAGCGAGCAGTGGATTGGGGCGGCCCTGTGGACGCAGCGCTGCTCCAGCGGCCGCCCCTCACGCTTGGCAGAGAGCAGGTCGTCTCCCTGGCTGCTAACGACGCTCGCTCCGCCCTCTCCACTCGGCCCCCTCCTCCGGGGGGGGGGGGGGGGGGGGGGGGGGGGTTCTGACACAAACCCTAGGTTCACCCCCGCCTCAGTAGTCGCTATAACTTATGATTTATGTGAATGATGTCAACAGTCCAGTCATCTGAGGTTCAAGACTTCCAGCAATGTGGCACCAGCAGTGGGTGGGATTTTTTTATTTTTTATTTTAATTTTACAACACATCTGACAACCCCACAGGCTGCTCCAATTCCTGGGCAACCCCTTTCTGTGAGTTCTGGGCTACAATACCAGATACAGTTCATGAGCAAGAATGACAATCCATTTTTTCATGGACACCAGAGTTGTAGGTTAAGGACAAGGAAGAATTTAATCATCTCGGCTCTAAACCACCATGGCAGGTAATGTGGTGGTCTAGGAAAATAAATGGGTTAAGGTTTACTCCTCTAGTAGTCTACGATAATGGAAGTAGTATTGCTCCCTTCTTTGTTGGCCACAAGTAGTGGGCGAAGGGGGTTGAAGCCATTCACCTTGCATCAGTGGCGTAACTAAAGTCTTGTGAACCTCGATGCAATCTTTTGTCCGGGCCCCCTACCTTATCCTTACAGCAAATTCTGGATCATGATGGTTACGGGAGCTAAGAAGTTTAACCCACCTTCATGTGGTTAGGGTAATCTGTGGGTCTTCTTGTCTTAGGGGCAGAGGAAGCTGTAATCTCAATACTGATGCCAGTGCTTATGGGCCCCCTAAAGCTCCTGGACCCCAGAGTGACTGCACCCTCTGCACCACCTCAGGTTACGTCACTGCCTTGCATTTTATTGTGTCCTATCTTTGATAGAAAGCAGAAGGTAACATCTTCACAGTACTCTGTTCCTCATCTTGCCATAAAGATCAGTGTGGGGCAAGACCAAAGAGAACACTATAGGTGAGAGCAGACAGACAGTTGTCGATGATCAGACAGAGAGATTTATGAGTGCGCTGTCAATCACTTAGGAATCCGTCACAGGGTCAGCTGCTGCTGAATCCCACACAATTGTTTTCCAATATAATCTTGCTTAAACTAGAAAACAAGTGTAATTTTGAATGCAAAAAATTTGGAAATTCCTGCACGGTATACAATAATTATTGCTGCAAATATTAAAAAGAAAATTACCGTATTTTTCGGACTATAAGATTTTGGGGGAAAAGAAGGGTGCGTCTTATAGTCCGAATGTGGCGCCTGGCACCCGCTGTACTAGAGAGGCGGAAGCCGGAAAGGGATAGACGCCGGGGCCTGAGACATCGCTGTGCTCCTCTGCCCTGCATGAAGCCAGCAGCGGGAGGAGTGATGCTATTCCGCTCCTCCATCCCCCTGCCGCTGGCTTCATGCAGGGCAGAGGAGCGCAGCGATGTCTCAGGCCCGGCACCTGTGCCTGCGTCTATCCCTCCCCGGCATCCGCCTCTCTAGTACAGCGGATGCCGGGTCAGTATCGGTGGCCCCTTCTCCCCCGGGGCCGGTCCCCACCGGCCCCATACCTGTAGAGTTGCAGGCCGGCTCCTGCGCGGCGATATCGCAGGAACCGACCTGTTCGGGTGACAGCCGGGAGCCTAATGAGCCGTAATACTAATAGACAGAATGTCCCATAGACGGCAATACAGTTGTATTGCCGTCTATGGGACTTGCAATCAAGTGACCGCAGGTTCAAGCCCCCGGGGGGGAATAAAATAGTAAAAAAAAAAAAAAAAAAAAAAAACCTTTAAAAATATAAATAAAAGTTCTAAATCACCTCCTGTCCCTAGAAAAAAAAAAATTATATATATATATATATATATATATATATATATATATATATATATATATATATATATATCATAAACCACCGGGTTTTTTTTTCAATACAAGGTGATCTAAGCAATAGATATTCCCCAAAATGGTATAACTAAAAAGTACAGCTGGCCCCGCAAAAAAAAAACACTCTATGCGTCCCCGTACAGCTGCAGGGTCACCTGTCTATGTGGCCTTGCAGCTGTTGCAAAACTACAACTCCCATATATTAAATATTTTACCATTTTTTGCTTCAAAATTTTTTTCCCTATTTTCCTCCTCTAAAACCTGCGTCTTATAGTCCAGTGCGTCTTATAGTCCGAAAAATACGGTAAATAAAATCATAGCTGGATTTCCATGCGGATTTTCTAAGAAGAGTAAAGATAAACTTACAGGGTGTTTCAACCAGTGTTCTTTGAATGCAGGACGCATCTTCTTGTGAACTACTACTTCTTGCAGATCTTCTAAGGATGGATGCTGACCAATCTCCTCTTCAAATGGCAACATATACTCATCGACAGGCCCTGGAGACATCCAATAATGCAAAGCGTAAACCAAAATTCAAGTCATTCTGTTTCCTATTCATTCTATTGTTTGCACTTCAGCCTTCCCGTTCTGTGCCCCCGGCGAAGAGCTATGAGTGCCGGTACCGTAGCTACTCAGTGTCAGAAGGGCGTTTCTGACAGTCAGTCAGGAACGCCCTTCCTCACAGTAGCGTCTATAGTGCAGTACTGTGAGAGGGGGCGTTGCTTACCGCCCAGTGATGATGCTGAGCTGTGAGGAACGCCCCCCTCCCCCCAGTACTTGTCTATGGACGAGCACTATCAGGAGGGGAGGGAGCGTTCTTCATCGTTCTCACAGTACAGCGCAATAGTCGCTACTGTGAGGAGGGGCGTTCCTGACTGACTGTCACAAACACCCTTCTGACAGTGAAGAGCTATGATACCGGCACCAATAGCTCTTCACTAGGGGCACAGAACATGAAAGCTGATCGGCTTTCCAGTGGTGTATTAAACCGCATGTGCCCCAAATGGTGAAGGGTCCTCTTTAAGTTCTACCCATTTCTAGTTTTGTCTCAAAGGAAAAATACAAAAACACAAACATGAAACAAAGCAGCCTTATGATGGCATGTGTACTGTGTCAATGGTAAAAGCGTATTTTTTAAGTTCTATGTGTTGTCAGGTGCCCTAAAATAGTTAGGAGATTGCCCAGCCACCTGAAACGTATGCCAGAAAATAATAAACTATGAATCAATTTTTGGACATATTAGACCAATTTTTTTCAGCATGTACACTTAGCTGTTGGTATTTCTCAAATTTGTTCATATTCCAAAAATTTGAGACAATTGTGACATGTAAACCGACCTTTACCTGCAGCTCTAGAAAACATAACAGGTACTGAATGACAAACTCCTCTCTGGTGTATACGACATATACACTAGTGAATAATGTTAGAGAGTCTTACTTTTTTTTTTCCGCACGCCTCTGCTCAGGGCATTATATAATATACCGTGCTGATGGATGTAAATGTTACAAAGCTGCTATCTATTCCAAATACTAAAAGCACAATGATAATACATGACAGAAAGAGTTGCATCGTAAAATCACTAGAAAGCTGTGATCTTCCTATGGCCCCTAGGGGGAGCCAGAGACTCACCGTCAGCAGCTGTACACCTGGATACAATTTCCCAGAGCACAAGTCCCATAGCATACATGTCTATCCTGAGAAAAGAATCTCGTTGGAAGTTAATTGCTCCCTCCAGCACCTCTGGAGCCATATACCGCCTGGTGCCAACCTGTGTGGATAAACAATGTATTCTGCATAAGACCAGAGAATATACTTTCATCTTTATAGACCACAATGCCTTACATAATAAGTATACATGGCAAACGAACCTGACGTTTTAGAGCCGTTTACTTAAGAAGGAATTCCCCAATAGAAATCTGTACTAAGAATTAGAGGGGCAGGAAAAACAAATTCCCAACTACTGCTCTACCAAACAATCCGTAAAATATATGCAATGTATATGGCTGTATACCAGTGTAGAAGAAGCCGGTACAGGCTGCAATAAAACAGTTTGTCCCCACTGAGTGAATGGCATGTAAGCCTGTATGGATTCAGGATTTAAGGCGGACAATCCACAACGCCAGGCTTAAAGGGGCTGAAAATTTTTGACACTGATGACCCAGTCAAGTGAATAGGAGCAGGGCTGCTTCTAGCTGTATACTGTATACATATAGTATATGGCTTCTGGCATCTGCATCCGCTGATCGGTTTAGGTGTCGGATCCCTGATTCTGATAGATCTATTCTGTGGATAGGTTATCAGTAGCAAAAATGTTCACATTCTGAACAACAATTTTAAACACCAAATGGGGTGAGGCACACCTGAATTATTAAGAGACTAGTAATCTAAGCCTATCAGGAACTGACAGATTGCATTTATAAGGGCGGGTTCACACCTGCGCCTGTGTCCGCTTTAGGCAATTCTGCTGGGTTTCCGTCTTCTGCCCCGAAAAACAGGACAGGGGACGGAAACCCAGCAGTCAGTTTTCAAACCCATTCACTTAAATGGGTTTGCAAAGTGCCCGCCCGTGAGCGTCTTGTGCCTGTCCGCAGCGAAACGGGTTTTTTTAACCGGACACAAAGTCGGACATGCAGGACTTTGTGTCCGGTTAAAAAAAAAAAGGTTTTGCTGCGGACAGGCACAAAAAGCTCTCAGGCGATCACTTTGCAAACTCATTCAAGTGAATGGGTTTGAAAAGTGACTGCAGGGTTTCCATCCCCTGTCCAGTTTCTCGGGGCAGAAGACGGAAACCCAGCAGAATTGCCTAAAGCGGGTATGGGTGTAGGTGTGAACCCGCCCTTATTCATGCTAGATTTCTGGTGTATTATAATACATTTGTCAGGCCGAGGCATTCCTCATTCCACCTTGCCCTCCACCCACTTCCACAAAAAGTGGCAAGCAAAGCACATAATGAACAATGGGCACATCCATGGCGCCACAATTATACCCATCTATGCCCATTGAGATTTTGCAAATTATACAGTTTGCAGATATTTTTCATGTGGATTTTGACCTGCAGAATGAATGATTAAATCTGTAGACCACAAGTCCCCTAAAAGCCTTCTTGTGGATGGAGCACAAGTGCACTTGTGTAACTAGTACTAAGTTCTCTGCTATGTGAATACTGGGACTGTGCTCGAAGCCCCAAACTGGAGAGCACTGGTCACACAAGCGCACTGGTGCGGCATTCACAAGAAGACTTTAGAGGGTCCACCGTTCTTCTGACTGCTGGGGGTCCTGGTGTCAGACACTTAATGGAACCCTTTAGTGGCCTTCATTATGGTGTTATCAGTGGACGTCCATCACCTGGCCCCCGTACTTTCTGAGCAGAGTATGGAGCCAGATGGGGGTGGCTCTGTACACTGTGCTGGGTTTGCAATAGTGTCGCCCAACACTGCACAAGTACTGCAGCCGCCTGCATCCAATTCCATACGCTATGCAGGATAATACATATACACACATAGACATACGCTGGTTTAACTACAGTATATATGTATAATAGAATCACCTGTCCATGTGTATCTCCAGGAGGCTTCCCAGGTTCAAACCGGACAGCTAACCCAAAGTCTGCCAAGATCGCTGTCAAGTCGTTTTTCAACAAAACATTTTTACTTTTGAAATCCCTAGAAAGGAAGAAAAATAAAAATGAATAGTCTAATAATCCAGACAATAATGTTACATAAGTGATGTGATAATTCATTGGGGCATTGAGAAGTTCTGTTTGACCTCGGCTCTAGACGCCGTATTCTCCAATGCTCTCATAATGATCAGGGTAAAGGTGTGCCAGCATATAGTCCACGTCCTCAGAAACCTGGCATACAAGGCAGAATACATCTCCTCTATAAGAAGAAATGATCCTTAAATCTTTCAATTTTCACATAAACCATTGAGCTTCATAATAAGTTGATCCTTCCCGTTCTGTAGAGATCACCTCTCAGCAGCCATCTCATTAGCATCACAGGCAGGATCACAATAACTACCCTTATGTATAGATAACACAGGATCCATCATTTACTATAGGTCATAATCACCGCTTACCTCAGTCCCCTCCCTGCACAGGTCGTAGAACACATTTTTTTTTTTAATGTAGATTGTGAGCCCCGTATAGGGATCGCAATGTACATTTTTTTTCCTATCAGTAAGTCTTTGTAGAATAGGAATAAATGCACGCAAACACGGGGAAAACATACAAGCTCCTTGTAGATGTTGTTCCTGGCGGGATTCAAACCCAGGACTGCAGTGCTGCAAGGCTGCAGTGCTAACCATTTAGCCACTGTGTTGCCCCTCCATAAAGTACATTACTGAACTGCTGTCCACAGTAAACCAGCGGCTCAGACAAGATGGCTGACACCATAGTCATGTATAGAAACCAGAGCTAAGCCATAATGTGTCTATCAATATATAGATTGAATTTGTGAAAATATAAATATATCATGAAATAGATGGATATATATATATATATATATATATATATATATATATATATATGATAGATAGGAGATAGATAGATAGATAGATAGATAGATAGATAGATAGATAGAGCAGACAGATAGATAGATGACACCATCTGCCATGTTTAAGACCTATGCAAAATATTAGCCTCACATATATTTGGCCAGAATTGTTTACCACATAGTCTATCAGTTTTCTTAGAAGTGACTTGTGATATAATCTTTAAGGATATCTATGCTACATATGGTTTTAATTTAATTACCGGCTGAACAGATGGCGGTGACTTTAATGCTATGCATGTACATCTGACAGCCAGTCCTCCTAGTGACAATCCTGATAAGAGCAAGAAAGGGCTAAATGTGATAATTAAACAAGTAAATACAGTTTGCTGGGAGTGTCGTGTAGTGCCAGACCGAAAACTGTAATAAAGAAGGAACGCACACATTGCTCTCTAGTAAAATCATGATGTAAGCGGCCCAAACCAGCGGAACATAGCCATCATAGTTCACACACACACACACATATATATATATATATATATATATATGTGTGTCTGTGTGTGTGTGTATTGTGAGAAGGTGACAGGCAAAGTGTTGGGGTCCAGACATATCAGCCCCCCAAAGATCCACCCGATCATATTTTTTGAACATGTACAGTAAGGCTGTTCGATAACGGGAATCTCCATTATTCCAGACTTATTTGTTCTGAATAATTTATAGACTACTGACATTTTTTCAGATTTGCATATGTCAAAGTCCTCTCAGCTGTGTCCGTGTCTATTAACATATCTGCAAAGGTCTGACGGTAATTTTTGTCTTTATAAATATGAAAAAGTTTAGGAATAAAAAGAATAATTATCAGAATAATTTCACGACTGGTTTCACCTAATGCATCCCCAGAATCAAAAATGGAGTGATTTCGTGGACTTCTAATTATTTCTGGTCCTCATTTATTTAAAAAGGGCTTTAATTATTCTTGTAATGACTTTTTTTTTTTATTGTCAATTATTTTTATTGTCAAAATCAGGTTTCCTGTATGATAGTTATCTGAATATTGTGGAGAGAAGGCTACAGGGAACACACATTGTCAAAATTTTGGTCAATTTGTATAAAATGATTTGTCAGGCAATTAAGGGGATTAGGGACGAAGGTTTGATAGAAATAGTGAAAGAAAATAAAGGAACATAAGGCTAAAGGTGGGATTACACATAACCATATTGTGATCTGGATCCAAGACTGTCAAAATTCTCTACTAAACTACTATACATAAGTAATCCTTGCTCTAACTTCCTCATTTCCTCTTTTACTTTGCTCCAAGGGTCTTATTTATAACATAGATCAATTAAGAATTTTTCTTTGTTTGCTTATTTGTATTCTTCTCCATGCGTCCATGGCGCTCCTCTTTCTCCTCCTTGTCAGAAAGTAAAAACTGGCTGCAGCAGGAGCCTCTCCCCTTCCTACAATATAAAAAGACTGCAAACCAAGCCTATTGGTTAAACCTCAACAATCCCCCAGCTAAAAATAAAATAGATCTCAGTATAGTGATCATGCAGAAACCCCTTCAGACTGACTTACACTGAGGCAACTAGATTTCCGGTTTACTTTTACCTTTTGTTTTTAGGTTTCCTGCTCCTTTAAGATGTTATAATGTGATCAAGTTTTTCTGTACTTTTAGCAAAATAATTTCCGTTACCGTCCAAGATATTACATTAATTTGCCGCAGACAATAATAATTATCACCGTCAGATGGGAATGATATCTGTGTGTCTAAGTACCAAAGGGTTACGTGGAGATGATCAGGATTAGGTGCAGATTCTCTGCATGGATTTCAATGTAAAAAAAAAAAAAAAACCACATGTAAATCCTGAACTTGTACATGTATCCTATGGCTAGGATCCCATGTTGCAGAAAAGCTGCTTTTATTTTTGATGCAGACTTTGCTGCAGTTTTTTTTGAGCCAAAGCCAGGAGTGAATAGAGGAGAATCGAAAAGTATAAGAGCTGCCTTTATATTTCTCATTCCCTTCCAAGCCACTATAGACTTTGGTTTAAAACTGCAGCAAAATCTGCACCAAAAAGTGACTTTTACACAATGTAAGGCCTTAGTCTTACTGGTAGGCCCCTGGCACATGACCGTCTGCTATCCGTGTTTTTCCCAGATAGTACACGGACCTATGCACATGACCATGTATTACACAGATCAGTATGAAGGCCACCAGTCTGGGCTGCAGAACTCAGGACTGGTCTTATTCCTGTACAGTTCCGCGGCCGTGCGTCTGCAACTCCCATTCACTGAATGCACAGGTGGCACACACATGACATCTGGGCGTCATCCGTGTCTTTCAATCATGGCTGGCGACCCACACACAGTAGTGTGCAAGAGGCCTATCCTTAGAGTATACTCACAGAGAATTAGGAAACTTTTCAGGAATTGGGAAAGTTTTTTTTTTTTTTTTTAAATTAAGATGATGCGGATTTTGACGTGTTTTTTGATGCTTTTTTATGTGTATTTTTGCTCCAGCACACTGCATGGACCTGGAAACTTCACATTAAAACAAAAAAAAAAAAAAACAAAACAAAAAAAACACTAGTGGCTTTTAATGTAGTTTTTGCAATAAAAAAAAAAAAAAAAAAAGTGTCAAAAACATCTCGTGCTTTTTTTCCCTCTGCCATGGATTTCAATAGGTTTTTTCAAGGCTGAATCTGCTGTTTTTTCTTTTTTTTTTTTTTTTTTTTTACCCTCTAGCCGGGAAAAAAAAAAAAAAAAAAAAAAAAACTAGAGGAAAAAATTGCTACAGACTCCCAATGAAATGAATGGGAGGTCGTTTTTTAGGCAGATTCCTCCTCAAAATAAGCCTACGGGCTAGTTCACATGGGGCTGATTAAAGGGGTGGATTTCGTTTCAAAATCAGCCCCTTTAAACCCGTGTGTGAATATACCCTTCCATGAGCATTCCAGTTCTAGACGACAAAGGTTATTCTTAATATAAAGTAAATTATACAATTTTCTGTGATGTTTTCTTAATCAATTACTTCCAGGCAATAGTCATATGGTCTGAAGAGACTTTTAATATGGAGGGGCCCAACTGGTGACCGTGTAGTTATCAGAGACCGCTATTGTAATACGCAGATGATACAGTCACATGAAAGCAGAATACACTGTGTATAAACGTGTTAGATCCACATAATATGCAGAGCATCACATGTGGAGCAATACTAAAGTGCATACTGGTGCGTGTTACCTAAACTATTCAGGAACTTGGGAGGGGGACAGCCAGCCGGACAAACCCCAGGAACCTGTGATGTGGAGGCAGCAGAAGGGCTCGGCATCCCTTGTACATTCTCCATTCACAAGCTATAGGTGCCCACATTATGCCCAGTATGTGACCAGTACGCATTTGAAAGACATTAAAAGAAATGTACAATATGCAATAATATGCTTCATACCCAGAGATAATGCACAATAAATAGCACACGGCCGCTTTGTAATCTCAGCCCCCTATATTCTGGTTATTTCTTATCTGACCTGATGGTGTCGCTGTTGTCACGATACACAAAGAAATACTGTCAGTAAAAAGCTAAAGCAGCAAAACTGCAAACAGGAGCATCTGGACTAATATATTATCCCAGCTGAGCGAGACGTATGAATGGAGAATCTCAGGGTGTATTCAAGGGAATTTTTTTCTAGTGGACGTTAAACCCATCTCTGAGTCAGCAGTCATCGTTTTATTGTGAGACATGTACTAAGCGGACATAGATTGGATAGCTTATACCCACTGATAAGGTTTGATGGAAAGTCTCCTGGATTATTACAGTTATACACAAGAGAAGAGTCAGCCAAATCCACCAATTTCAGGGGGACCAGATGGACTGCTTTGTGTATTGGGCCTCTGACTGGAACTGTAGAATTTCATCAAGGCCCAGCCAGTGCCACCCCTATGGAAAACACATGCACACTCAGCCGAGAGGAGTATGCAGGTGTACTCAGAGAATCAGGAGTAATAGGAGGAGATTGACCTCAAAAGCGCCAAAAGTGTTCACCTTTAGGGCTAGTTCACACGGGGGCAATGAGGCAGATTTTGACAACAGATTTCGCCTCAAAATCTGCCTCCATACAATGGTGGTCTATGGAGACTGCAAGCAGAAAAAAGAAGCGACATTACCTTTCCTCAGGCGGATTTCACCTGAGGAAAGCAATAGAAGTGAATGGGAGATGAAAAACGCCTAGCGTTTTTTTTGCATAAAAAAAAAAAAAGCTTTTTTTTTTTTTTTTTTTTTTCCCACAGTCCATTCACCGCCTGGCGTTTTCTGAAGAAGTTTTTACCAAAAACTGCTCCAAAAAATGCCTCAAGGTCAAAAAACTGCTTCGAAATTAGGAAGCGTTGTTTTTTGTTTGTTTTTTCAGGACCAAAATAAGCCAGGAGGTTTTTATATGTGAACTAGCCATAAGGTACATGGACATGGTGGAGAGGAAGAGAAATCTGAGGTAGACTTCCACCCCTTTGATTTTATGCTGCAGTTTGCACTTGTGGATTAGGCGGAGATGAATGCCGCAATCACTAGCGTGTTTCGCACCGCAGGTTCTGTATAGGAGTCCGCCATGGAATTCGCAGCAGGTTTGAGGTATTTTTTCAATGTCCTGTTTTGGCCTAAGCCATTCACTGAATATAGTGGGAGGCAGATGGGGCAGAATTTGGCACCTCAAAATCGCCCCCAGTTCCGCTGTGTGAACAAGAAGCATCCAGTGGTGTCCATAATAGATAGGAAAAATCCATACAAACACGCTGTAGGAACAGATTGGCCTATCAACACACCATCGGTAGAATTCAGCCTCCCGTCCATCTGTCTATTCTCTACATAGGATATTTTGCATTTATTAAGGACACATAAAAGACTTTATATGGACTGACTCTGTACCATTTACTATTGCTTGTCAATGTCCACATCTTGATTCATACACTATTGTCTGTACTTTCCATAATCTTGGCTAAAATTATTTTTGCATATTAATATTCATTCCGGACAATGTACTGCTTGTTCTAATTTTTTTAATTTTTCTTATTTTTTTAAAATTCATTTTATATTTAATATTTTGGTCATATTGCACACACCTTTCCCTTATTTATATGGACTCCTGAGTATTGAGGTTCAGTGCACAACAAATAGCCGGGGTCATCACTATAAAGCGGCCAAAGCTTGGTCTTTGTAAAGATCCCTGCAGTCCTGGCTGTCAGGCCGCACCTATCAGCTACTTTTTGCAGTGCCCAAAGCACTGAACACCTGGTTGCAGTCAGTGGAAATATGGAGGCAAATTATTTAATACATAACCTATCTGCAAACTTTGCGATGTAGGCTCATATACTTATAAAGAAAAAAAAAAAATTATAAAAGAAATTTGAAAAAAAAGAAAAGAAAAAAAATCAGGTTTGTAGGAAATGATTTCTGCTCTTTTCCTTTTTTCCTCTTCTACTATCCAAATAATTGATACCACGTAGGAAAGAGACAGAGTCCAACTGTGCCAGGCGGGCAGATACAGCTAGACTCAGATGTACCAGTTTTGGGTAAGACAAAGTAGGTAGCTCAGGTGATGGTAATGATCCCGCAGAAAGCCATGGAATGGAGGCAACGTCTAATTTGTCACATAACTCTTTGGCAGAGAACACATTAGTCAGAGCAAATCAGTTTCACCCAGCTTGAGACTGACTCCATCTGCACTGGTAAAGCCATTACAGAGGAGCCGTCAGAACATTTATATTTTGGATAATGGGTAGGCAGCGGTGTGAACCGGCAACTCTCCCCGCTGTGAGTTGTCCAAGCTGTCTCTAAAGAACTCCTGACAGATGGCATGTGTAAATGAGAAACACATTTTTTTCCCTAACATGGTGGAAGAATGTATTTTGAAGGGGGTAAGAAAAAAAAAAAAAGTGAAAAAGATTAATGTCTCAGGTCTGTTGTAATGAATAACAGGCTAATAGTTTAGAGTATTTGGTCATTAGCAGGGGACAACATAAAGCTCAGGAAATTAATGTTAGGACGCCGAAATAAAAGAAAAAGTGACATTTAAATTAAGGCTGGTAACCAGGAGACTGCTCCGAGAATCCGGATTTATGGTCACTAATAAGCCCTGCACGGGTAGAGTCAGCCATGAACATTCCCTGAGTAAAGATACTATAACAAAAAACAAGCCGCAAGCCCCCGACATAGCAAATCTGTATTCTACTGAGGTCTCACCAACCAAGTCATGGAAGTGGTCATAAAATATAAAATTACTTAAGGTTAAGCTTAAAAATGGTCTCCCAAACCCCTCAAAACATTATAATAAGCACAACTATAGTCTGTTACTGGACTACAGAACCATAGAAAGGCCTTGTCATCCTACGAAGTATCAAATCTCCTCTGCAAAACCTCTCCAACAACAGGGGGACGCCGCAGTATGGAAAGAGGCGATCTACATACATAAATCTGCAACAACCACAACTTCCCCGCAATGTGTGACCTGATCCATAAGGTTTTCAGAGAGCAGAGAGTAAAAAACAACAGTCTAGTCTTCTGAACAAGTATCAGGAGATGACACATCACCCAAGCAAATAAGGCCATGGTTATAACATACAAGGAGGAAGAGGCAAAATAGGCCGCCCTATGTGTCCAAAAACACCACAGTAACTAAAGGGCCACATCAACGGTATGTACACTTTTTAGGCTGCCCATATGTATTGAGGTCTCAGATCTTCTCTGGTAATTTAATAGAGGTGAAATAAAAGAGGGGGCATTTACCAACCCATGTATCTCAGTTAGGGCGGGTTCACACCTGCGTCCCAGTCTCCGCTTTGTGGGTTTCAGTCTTCTGCCGACAGGAGACCAGGCAGTCAGTGTCCACCCGTGAGCGTTTTGTGGTCTCCACGGTGAAAGTTTTTTGTTTTTTTTTTAACCCGGACACAAAGTCCTGCATGTCCGACTTTGTGTCTGGTTAAAAATAAAAAAAAATAAAAAATAAACTGTTTCGCCGCGGAGAGCAGAAGAAACTCACGGGAGGTCACTTTGCAAACCCATTCAAAAGAATGGGTTTGAAAAGTGACTGCCGGTTTCCGTCTCCTGCCCAGTTTCTCGGGCACAAGACGGAAACCTGAAAGCGGGCGCAGGTGTGAACTCAGTTTTCCGACATACATAAAATTGGGGCAAGGAACACTTCCCCCAAAAAAATTTCAAACTCATTATCGGTTTGCATTCCCGAACATGGGAAAAGTATTGGTCTCCCTTAAATTATTCTGCAAATTTAAGCCTGGTGTACATATAATTTTTGGCAGAAAATGAAAAAGACGACAATTTGTTAAAGGCAAAAATTCGGCAATTTTTCTCAATGTACTATGGTCTAAGCGTAGCCCATAAAACGCTAGTCTTAGTAAATTCTCGTCATAGACTTTTTCAGGGCTGTATCGCCAATATGGGCACGCTTTTCCCTATTTTTGTTTGTATTATATAGCTCAAAAAACTGAAATACACTAACATATCGGTATTGTAATGGATGGGGACAAGAAAAGCGGTAATTAAAAGATTATGACTGCAATTTACTAAAATGCATCGGTGGAGCAATATTTCCCAACATGGTCCTTACCTTTGCTTGGCAAAATCCTAACTATTCTGCATTTTGTGCAAAAATTTTCCAGTGGTGTATAGCTAAACCTGGGGGAGCTGAATAGTAGCGGCGGCAGCCAGGCACATCCATTCAGAGCAGGTTTTTGGCAGGGGTCCCGAGCTGATTGCAAACACCTGTGCAATCAGTAGGGGGGTTCTGCTGGTATGTTCATTCTTAAATGAGACACTGCCATAGGCGCTGCCCTTGTGGGCTATTAGAGCAGCTGGCACATCTAACAGTAATAAGCTGTGCTGACTGTAAAGTACACCTAAAGCTCATGCGAGTAAGTAAAATTTTCATTTTGTTTTATGAGCTATAAAGTCACTAGAAAGGTTTTGTGCTAACAAAGGATTACTGTCCTATATTTGCATCCAAATGAATACGTGGTTAGTACATAAGGGCTCAGCGGAGATCAGTACCTGTGGGCTATTGCAGGCTTGTGGCCTTCACCTCTACAGCGAGGGATATCTTCATGTAAATACGCCAAACCTCGAGACATGGTCTCCGCTATGTGGCACAATTCATTCCAGCTTAGGATGTTTCCTTTCAGATAGTCCGTCAGGGAACCCTGCAAAATGAACGCATGGCGGGTTAGTTTTGCGCTGATTTGCAGACATCTTTACCTAAAAGTCATGAAATAACAGCTAGAATAATAAAAGTTGGGAACATTGTGTAATGTAATATGGTACAGATGTGTTCCTTGTGACCTTCCCTTTTGGCCTAGGACAGGAGTAGGGAGCCTTCGCCTGTCCAGCTGTTGTGAAACTACAACTCCCAACATGCTCCATTCACTTCCATGGGAGTTCCAAGAACAGTAGAGCCAGTATGCATGCTGGGAGTTGTAGTTTTACAACAGCTGAAGAGTCTAAGGCTCCCTACCCCTGGCCTAGGATATCCTCAAATAAAGTATGTGGTGCGAGACTGATAGCTTTGAAACAAAAATTAAAAATAAAACATGCCTTTGTGATACTTATGTAGATACATAGAGGTTGAGGATTTTCTAGATTGCCAGGAGATTGTATTGAATTTGCATGTAGAATAACTGGAGTCTTTTAAGGGGTCTCACTGCAGCTTTGACTGCTCATGTAGGCAATGGGGAGAACATAGTAAGTATGTCCATGTACATGGTCATACTTCATGCGTGACTGAGAAATGCTCCTGGGTCTGGATGGTCCCAATCCTCTCCCTTTTTCAAGCAGAGGGAAGGAGCTGAGGACTGTTCAGTACAGAGATCCTTAGGCTCTCCTCGAGCAGAGAAGGTCCCTTGGCACCAGAACATTAGACTCAGATCACATATACCATTAATCCCCAGGATCAGTAGGATCATAAGAATGGGTGTCCCAAAGTTCCTTGTATGAATGGAGGAGTGGTGGTCACACAGGGCCTCTACAACATTGACTTTTGTTCATGGAGTATCTGTACTTGGCCAATGGAGAGATGGCACATTACTGCCTCATTCATACAGGGGGACTCAGGGGTACCCATCCACCATTAGGGACTTCTCTTTTATCCACTTTATAGGGAGTAAATGCTGTACATGGGAAAACTCCTTTTGAGTGCTGATGGGTAATCCAACATGGTAGAGGAAGTCAAAGAGGACATAAAGGGGAGACACAAGAGCATCCAAATACATCTCTCTCAATGCATATGGCTAAATAAGCAATTCTTCAGAGTTGAGCCTACCTTCTCATGGAAAGCAGTGATCAGCCACAGCTCCATCTCCAGGTTTGTTCCTCTTTTCTCAGCTGCAATGAAGTGCAAGAGGTTTTCGTGTTTCATCCCAGGGGTGTTGAAAATGTCTCTCTCGCTCTGCCAGGACTGCTTGTCCTAAGTAAACACGTAATATCACAATTTAGCATATGATGTAAAAGAAATCGATCATCTGCAAGCTATAGCTGCAAAAGGAACGCAATAGTAGTCATGGTGAACACATGTGTGTCAAAATTAAGGGTGTCGCCATAACCCAGCCCCGCAGAACGAAAAGTTAGGGGCCACCCAATTGCGTTTTTTGCCTATATGCAAATAAAATCTTCGGAGAAATGAGCACATTGTTATTGCTCCAAAGAGGTATAAGGCAACGCCCAAATAGCCAAACTGCATATTGACAAAAACAACAATGTCGCAGCAACAGAGGTACATATTCTGATACTGATGGCCAGTCCTAAAGATAGACCAGTAATGCCCAATCTTGGCCAACCTCTGTCACCATTATTCAATCAATGAGCCCATGTAGATCCTCCAGAGCGAGAGCTTCTTTGTAGACTTCTCTACACTCTGGCCACAAGTTCAAGAACCCAAAGAGATGACCCCCAATGGTAACTTGGATTTCTCCAATAAGGTACATAATAATGCGTTTCGAAAACAAAATCTGATCGTCCGAAGTTTTATAAAAGGTAGAGTGCAAAAACCCCTATAAATAAATAAAATAGACTTGGAAAAAACTAGTATAAAAATGAGACGGCGTGCATGCTTCCTTCAGCAGCTCAAGAGCGCAACATTTCACAGCGGACTCCGTCCATGCAGACCTTTCAAAATATTTTCGGCATTAGAACACAATCTTGACTTAATGAGCATAAACCCAATCAAGCCTTTATCCGGCCACAAAAATAGGGTTTGTACACTTTTCCATAATTGTTCTTGTGTCTGCTGGTTTTTTTTTTTTTTTTGTTTTTTTTTTACTTCTTCTAGGAAACAGAGAAGAGCCTTTAAGTGAGTGGAGAAAATTAGATTCCTACCCAAATTTCCATTGCTGTTATTTTATTTAACGTCGAACTGGAGAACTTTACAAAGGGAATCAACTGTGAATTTCCATGTTTGGAATGTGAATGAGCCCTCAGCCCAGGCCGGTGTACAATGAGAGCTTCGATTCCTGATTTACAGGGCACTGCCAGCTTTCACCTCCTGTGTTTCTTCTGGTGAGAAGCCAAGAGCGGGCCAGGGTTTAGTCTGTACAGTGTTTAGCGCACACAATGCCATGAACAGGAGACTCTCAGCTGAGATTTTAATGGTAATGAACGCTGAAAACCAAGTGATTTTTCTTCAAATTAGCGTATCCCGTATGCCTTTCAGATTCGTGGGTAATAATGTCATTTATACAAAACGGCTCTATACATGTAAATGACCATTTACCTAGCAGTGCCGTGACATATTAATGCGCTCAATTTGCATTAAAGGGACGGTGTTATTAAAATAACTTAGAATATTAGTTAGTACTGCTCTAAATTTAATAATATTGGCCAATACTGCCCTAAATTTTATATTCGCCAATAGCCTTAAATGTAATATTGGTCAATACTATCCTAAATTTAATATTAGCAGGCAATTCGTAAAATTTTATATTAGCCAGTACTGCCCTAAATTTACCAATATTAGCCATAATGCCCAAAATGTACCGTAATAATAGCCAATACTGCCCTAAAATTTTAATAAATTGTATTCTATGCCACGTAGGCTTCTACAACATTCATTATAATGGCCATCATCTATCACAACAAATACTGATTTGTACCATTTTCTGAAAAATATGGGCACAACGATTGTAGTAGTAGATTTTTTTTAATGACTGGTACACATTGATCTCCATTTTACGTAGTCTCCAAAATGTAAGAATGGCCCACTAGAGTAGCAATGATCTTCCAGCTGGCCCGGGCACATTAATAGGGTTTGAAGGTGACGCAAAAGTCAGCTCCATCTGGAGCGAATAGGGTTGAGCGATCAGGATCGGAAATGTTTGGATTCCGATCGGCGATTGAGTAAATTTCACAATCGCGATCGGAATTCCGATCCTGATCTTTCCGGGCAGGATCGAGATCAGAGGTCATTTCCCACAATGCTTGGCTACATTTTTGGCCACTTTCAAGGATCATCCACCTTGATAAATGTGGGCCATGTCTTTAACCCATCTACTCATTTCATCAGTTAAATATTTTCTTAATTACAAGTCTGGGACTGCTCGCCGGTGAAGTGTATGCAAATTAGCCCTCAACAAGAAGGAAAAAATAATAATTCTTCCAGTACCATCTTTAGACCGATGTCTGCTTCGGCTGCTATCCCTTTGCTCTTTTGCATTACATGCTGACTTACAGGTTGGCTACCTAAAGTCAGCCCCAGAGAGACGCCTTTATTCCTTTGTAGTAGAGCCAATTTGCATATGTTTTTTCCCCATGAGGCATTGCCTGTAAAATATCTCTACAGCTACATCTCCTCAATGAGAACCAGCACTACCCGACAGGGAAGAATTGCAAAGCCAACTACAAACCTGACCTTCGCGCCCCAGCATCCACGTTACTCCTCTTACAGCTCAATGATGTTGATCCATCATATACAAGTACCGTTCAGGTTCTCATAAATTTTTGGAAAAGCAAATACATATGGTAAACAGTGAATATATTTTATTATCATTCTTATTTATGAGAAGTAATGATGGGATTTTAGAGTACACCGGTGGAGATTTTTAGCGCAGTTGTGGGGAAGTCATATTCCACGCGGCTGCCATGTGAGACTGTCAGGAGAATAAAGGCTGCCTACCTGCTCATTTTTGTCGGAGCGTATGAAAGGAAAATTTGCAGTTTTATGATGATTCTTATGTCCAACTCTTTGTCTAAGATGTTGGAAGAAAAAAAAAAAATCTCTGGAGACCTGAACAAATGAACAATTCTATTATTCACAAAATAATCTTTGAATTCTAAGACTCCAAATACTTTGGAATTGGCAGGTTTCTATTCCGCCATCTCTCTCGCTACGCAAATGGTCACGTGTTTGTTCCATCGCAATAAGTAGTCTTCCCATCCTGAACACAATCTAAATAGGCTGTGGATATTTATGTGAGTCTGACCCTCGAGAGCAAGTTTCATCCACAGGGTCTAAAATTTTTTATTTTTTTTTTGCTTTCTCCACACAATGGTTGAAAAGAGAGTCTCTGGAGCGCAAAGTACAGTGGCTTGGTAATGAAAATAAAATTAAGGAAGGCCTGGGGACTGCAGTGTCACGCAGATTAATGTTCAGATCACCGGGAGTACAGAATGTAAGCGTCTGGCAATTAGGAAAAGCAGACTTCTCGCTGTGAAGTTACCAAGCTACTCTCCGAGAGAACACAGCACACTCCTTCCTGCAATTGTACACCGACTGTGTTCTTCAGAAAATGGATTGCCGACAATCAATACCAAGGTAATCTATGTGCTAATGAAAAAGACAAAACAGAGAATAATAGCGGATGCCCATGGAACAGGTCTGCCCTAAAGAGAGTAGAAAAATCTGCACGGACAGAGGGCACTGAACAGACTTATCAAAGTTTTTAGAAAATTTATTGAAACAAGCACGTGCACCTTACATTTTGTTGCAATGTAAATCGCTCACTAGGGCTCATAATAGTCTAGCTGCTTCCTTTCACTTGAAAGGTGTACGCAAAACTAAATTGGGCTTTGTTATTGTTTGTTGTCCTAATTTATAGGCTCCGTCATAGGAGGACAGCAACGGACATTAACTGTGGCAGAGTATTGCATAGTGATTGAGCCCCCTCAGTCTGTCTCCATTTCCACTGATACAAAGTAGAGATGAGCGAGTAGTATTCGAAACGGCCGTTTCAAATAGCATGCACCCATAGGAATGAATGGAAGCGGCCGGCGCGCAGACTACGTAGTTGACCGGCCGCTTAACCCCCTGCGTTTCGGCTGCTTCCATTCACTCCTATGGGTGCGTGCTATTCAAAATGGGAGTTTCAAATAGTACTCGCTCATCTCTAATACTAATGTGAAAAAACATGATGGACGCTTCTGATTGTAACAGAAGAAAAAGTCCTGCATGTACAACTTTTACTGTCAGACAAGTGAAAAACACGATGGAAGAAAACTTCCATCCTTTTCACACTGGAATGAATGCAGATGGACACGTGACAGAGGGGCATTTAACCCTTTAACTGCCATGATCTCCAATTGGGGATCGGGTACTTTAACCGGCCTACAAACGCCATCTGTCATTGAGGAATAGAAATAGGACATTCAGGTGCTCCAGCAGGATGTCGCCCGCGATAGGAAACCTGAACTGATCATGTGCGTACATTGCACACGAGGTCATTTTTGTGGCGTAGTTCCCATATTATTGGGGGAAAAAAAAAAAGGCAGTAAATGGGTTAATATCGGTTACTCTTAGGGTGCATTCACACTACTGATACGCTGCCTGATTCTGAACGTTAAAACACGTTCAGAATAAGCGGCGTATAAAGCAGTTCCATTCATTTCTATGGGAGCCTGCATATGAGCGCTCCCCATTGAAATGAATGGGCTGCTTTTTTCACTACGAGCGCTCCCGTTGAAGTGAATGGGAAGTGCTCGCGTGTATGGCTAGCTCTGCTCATTCCGAGCCGTATAAGCGAGCACATCCCATTCACTTCAATGGGAGCGCTCGTAGTGAAAAAAGCAGTTAAAGTTAAAACACGTTCAGAATCAGCGTGTATAAAGCAGATCCCATTCATTTCAATGGGGAGCGCTCATATGTCGGCTCCCTTTGAAATGAATGGGAACTGCTTTATACGCGCTGATTCTGAACGTGTTTTAACGTTCAGAATCAGACAGCGTATCAGTAGTGTGAATGCACCCTTACACTGACGGACGACAGGAATGGGCATTAAATAACGGTAGAGTGAACATACCCTTACGAAGACGACACATGGTTAAGGATGTTCAAACTCAATTACAGAACAGAAAAGGTGGTCACCCCTCCCTTCCCCCCCTCCGTTAATTTAGAATTCCCTAAAAGGTTTTTTTTTTTTTTGCATTTGCTTGTACATGTAGTTGCATTTTACCTCCCTATTGATTGTAATGTGTGGCTGAAACATTAAGACTTGGGTTCATTGAACACATTGATACGGTTTCATTAAGAGAGTGCAGCTATTCTAAGAGAGTGCTTCATTGTTCATGACCTGATGCACTAACTCCAGCGCCATGCGTGAGCAGAGCCAAGGATTCTGCTAAAGTGCAGTTGTGTATATTTGTCTAAAGAGAAACAAAGGGAACAGGAGAGAGCTGGGACCGGGAGTCTGATGAAAACAAATCATGGAAAGGGTCCTGAACTATGTTAGAGCTGACATAAAGCAGCTCTCCTGGCTCTCCCTGGTGTGACTGAGAAGAAACGTATGTGCAATTTACCTCCATAAACAGCTGGCAGGAACTGTAAATCACTGAACATATTATTACCATGAAGCTCGACCCCACTCTAAAACACTGCACGCTAGCATTACATGTGTTCCCTTTAAGGGAAATTTCACCTAAAAGCAAGATCCGCTCAGTATGAAGACATTGTGTTCTTTGTATTGTTTATGTAAAACTAAAGATCGGCAGTAAATCATTGTAGGTTTATGGTGGGGGCACTTTATCACCATTACAAATCCTGCTCGGTCTCTACTGAAGGCATGGGAATGGGGGAGGGTCTGGGGATCCTTGCGTTGGGCAGGGATTGCTTTTGTGTGCAGAGTGGCCTGCTTCAGATATCCCCCAGCACCTCACCCTCTCATGCATTCCCTGGACAGAAGTTCTGTCCACCAGTCTTAATAGGGTCCCGGTCGGGTCGCTCAACCACACCAGAGTTCCCAGAACTGAACTCTACGAAAGTCAGGAAGTGATATAGATTTCAGATATAACTCAATCCAATTTTCTTGCATGAGTTGTGAATATAAATAAGACCTCATTGGTGGAAAAAAAGAATTTGCTCCTAGCACCACCTACTGGAAGCTAGCTTGGTTATTATTCCCAGATTATGCCCTTAGGTTTCTTCGAAAACCTAGTATTAAATTTATACAGAGCTACCTTCCAATAGGTGGCACTAGAAGCAAAGGTCTTATTTGTATTCCTTACCCAGAATTCTCAGCATGCAGGGTCTAATAAGTTCCTGTACCAGCCTCTCCCTAATGAGAGACATTTCCCCTTCTGACTTGTGCGAGTTGCGGTATGTTTGTTGGTCTCTGCCCCATTGTAGGCACTTTTTTTTAAAAAAAAAATGTAGATTAATGATCCCCATATAGGAATCACAATGTACTTTTTTTTTTTCTTAATCAGTAAGTCTTTGTAGAATGGGAGGAAATCCACGCAAACACGGGGAGAACATATAAACTCCTTGCAGATGTAGTTCCTGGCGGGATCCGAACCCAGGACCCTAGCACTGCAAGGCTGTAATGCTAACCACTAAGTCACCCTGTTGGCCCCACATTCTAGGCACTTTCGTAAAAAGGTAGCAAGCTTTCTGCAGACAGAACAATGTTGTACATAGTTGGCGCCAGAACAAGCCCCCATAGCATGGGTAATACACACTGACTACAGAGACTCGGGTGCCAGGTCATGGTTCTATTCTCGTGACCCTGAGTCGGAAAGAGTGCTTAAACCTGATGTGCCCCACTGACTGAAACCTTTGAGTTTACGCCATGTTTACGGTATGTTCACCATAAGTGATCCTGACGTATTCACACTTGGGGGCTGTTCACACTTTGGAAAATGAAGAGGAAATCAGGCAGACATCCACTTAAGGTTCCTTTTCATGTTCCAGCCCTCCAGCTCCCTGGACTGGAAAGCAGAAGCAAAGCTGAATCTTTCAGACGTGGCCTTCAGATGAATGGGGCTGATCAGCCAATTGCCTCGTGCTGCGCCTTATGAAGCTGATCAGCTGTGGAATCCACGGCAAGATGGAGCAGGACGCTTATTTTTTAAGCATTCTGCTTCAATCTCTACCTTCTATGGAAAACAATGGAGGGCAGAATATGATGCTGGTTGAGGTGGTATCACCCTTAAAATCAGCCCCAAATTCTGCCGTGTGAACATAGCCATACAATGCTTTTCCAATAATAATGATGACCTATCCTTAGTCTGATTCATCAATATGCGGAATATGTCGGCGCTATATAAATAAAAATTTATTATTATTAATATGTAATTGGTGGAGGGCCAACACTCGTGATCCCAACAGATCAGCAGAGTTTGGGTGTGATCTACAACCACATCACAGAATACAAAACACAGTGCTGTCCCCGGCCTAGGGGCTGAGTTCCATTCACTTGAAAGGGACTGAGCTGAAAACAGATCATGTGACAAATTGTATGTGAAGCAGAAGCCTTACTGTTTTAAACCAACCTGGAACTTACCTGAACAGGAAATATTTTCACGGCTACATATTCACTCATCATTCGTGCCTTCCAAACACAGCCGAATCGGCCCCTCGCCTTGATTTCCAGTAACTGCAGGGGCCTGAGTCCAACTAAAGGAGACGGTGGAGGTGGGCCGGGATCCTAGGTAGATGAATAAACACAGGATTGATCTTTTTATGACGCTGACACGGTTCCAAATAACCTCGGCTTCTTGGAAGAGAATAAATGACCAATTAGCTATGGCTACATAAATGGGCTACGATAACCTTTATGTTCATCTCGGTGATCCGCTCCCATGCCGCGCTATTCATTAGGCCAAGTGCATGCAAAACTATTTTTTTGCCTAGGTTTCTGTGACTAATGTCTGCTGGGGAATGTGACTTATTGGGATGAGAGCCTTCTGAATGAAATATTTTTTGAGCCGTGTTTCTATGGAAACTAATAAACAGAATAGCACGGTGCATGTACAGTAGAAGACCGTGCATGCATGCTTCATTATTTTGGCAGGCGTACAAGGCGGCTAAGGCCTCTGCAACTCACGTCAGATACGGTGATGCCTGTATGATGAAGTGCTTCTCTGCACAGCCTTCTGCCGCAGCAAGGCCATAAAGCTCCAGATATAAAGCATGGAACGGTTTATAGTCAATTAGCACTTTGGAATTAAAGGCATAGTAATTGGGATCCATTTACTCAAAAACAGTCATGTAGCACTTGCAGAAAATGCGCTCTTAAATTAGGTTTAATGTCAGGAGATGGCACATGCACAAGAAAATAAAAATCCTATATTGATCCAGAGTTGCTTGTGGTTAAGGTCTGGCCGTTGCAAAAAAAAAAAAAAAGATCACGCTATGGGATACGTAATGTATTAGCATATATCTAGCTGAATGGAAATCAATAGCGTTATTACATGGGGGTTTAAGGGAACAATAAACTAAAATTTACATGTTACAATAAATGTTGGACGCCGCTCTATATTGTTCTGAGTTAATCTTTACCCATTGCACAAACGGACTAGAAAATCCAGACTTCACATCGGCCCAGTCTGGAGACGGCTTAAAGAGGACCTTTCATGGTCCGGGGCACAGGCAGTTCTATATACTGCTGGAAAGCTGACAGTGCGCTGAATTCAGGTTTTCCCGATCTGTGCCCCGGGTAAAGCGCTATCGGTCCCGGTACCATAGCGCTTTACAGTCAGAAGGGCATTTCTGACAGTTAGCCAGGGATGCCCTTCTTCCCAGCAGCGCCTATCGCACTGTACAGTGTGAGCCGGGAGGAACGCCCCCTCCCCTCCTGATAATACTTGTCTATGGACGAGCACTGTGAGCAGAGGGAGGGGGCGTTCCTCCCCGCTCACACTGTACAGCGCGATAGGCGCTGCTGGGCAGAAGGACGTACTTGACTGATTGTCAGAAACGCCCTTCTGACTGTAAAGCGCTACGGTACCAGGACCGATAGCTCTTTACCCGGGGCACAGATCGGGAAAGCCGACAGTGCGCTGAATTCAGCGCACTGTCAGCTTTCCAGCAGTATATAGAACTGCCTACGCCCAATCTGATGAAAGGTCCTCTTTAAATTTAAGTGATCTATAATGCTAGGAGTCCCTGCCTCCCTATAGATCTACTGTCCTATACCGTAACCTAAAAATTAATGGGTCAGTGTGCTAGTTACATTGCACATAGTTGTGTGCGTGAAGCCTTATCGTATGTAGTGAAAGTGTAGTGGGTAAAAATTCATGGCCCTGGCATGTTTAATAAGCCTAGTAATTCAACTACTATAGAAAAATACTTCTCATATTTAAGCCGGAAGTACTGAATACTCCAGGTCTGCTTTATAAATCCCCAGCACGCCATACTTACCCCTGTGTGTAACTGGGTCAAATCCACCAGAACTGCTGCTTGCAAAGCTCTGTGATCTATGGTTCGCAAGCAATGGACCGCCCTATACGACATCCATATGACCTAATAAGGTCTAATGGGACAACTCCTTTCATAAAAAGGGGTATCAAGATGAGTAGATAAAACTCATTGATGCCCTATGCGTTTAGAGCTGCAGTAGGAAGGCAGAGACTTGGCAGGATGGATGAGCCTCTTTTTTCCCCTAGTTTTAGTTTATTTCAATCTCTCCCTTTACGGCCCACACAAATGTATGAATATGCCAATGAAGAAGTGTGAATATGTCAATGAACAATTCCCGTGGCGTCTTCCATGACCAGGTCACTCTTCTAGTATTACAAAAATACAGTGCATAAATCTAAGTCTGTAAAGGACATTCATAGGTCATTGATATTTACTTGATGAACTTTTATTAATCTGGACCTCACCCCCATGGCAAAGGGCTGAAACTGTGAGATAAACCGCTTTATGTCAAATGTGTCACTAGATGTGGATATATTATTCCCCTTTGGATTATCCTCAAGAGATGCGAATACCGGGGCTTCAATCGCTTCCTACTGTCAAAAGAGACGAGTTCAGACCTCGCTGCCGGCGACACTCGCAGGGTTTCCCGGTCAGAGAGTTGGAGCTTTGAGAGGGTCAGACTTACCTCATTAATATCAACATGACCATAGGGAGGTTTGCGATGGCGATACATCCAGAAAGCCAAGAGTATGGCCATAGACAGAACAACAATAGGAAGCAGGGAATACACCAGTATGTTCAGCACTGAACTCGGCTGCGGAGGCTTCGAGTCAAACGTTTCTGCAAAGAAGAGACAGAAATGGAATCAAACGAGGGACAATTCTACAAAGGACGCTCCGAACAATATGCGGCCGCGTATTATACCGTATGTAACATATAGCAGATAACAGGTGCCCAGCCAGGTTCACAATTTACATACAATACATCTCCCGTGCAGACCTTGCTGACATTGCTTTACCATCTGTCAGTAGCAGCTGCACAGTGGTAAATGTGGGCAAACAAAATTTAACACCAGCGCCTTGTACGACTTATTCTATTCTACGTTGAAGAGTACCCGGTTTATCGGGCCTGGCATGACCAGTGTTTTTGGAATGATCTATGGCACTGGACGGGCGAGCTTCCCCAGGGAATGCGTGCGCTGGGTCTTAAATAGGGCTTTCTGCTTCCCTGATTTATTTCAGTCTGCATTGTGTCTCTGGCATCAGCCCAGCACAAGGGACCTTTAAAACATACAAAGGACCAAAACAATGCAATGCAAGTTCTACGCTATGAAGAGTCTGGAAAGTAAATCACTCGACAACCCCGATCTCACCCTTACCACGATGCCACAAAACTGCTGTTATCCAGGGGGAGGGAAAGGATGGGCCATTTGTTGAATTCTAAGTGAACCAAGAGAACGGGATTTACAGAGCGAGTGAGAGCTTTGCGGGTTCTGCATGTGAAAAGCACTGACAAAGCGGACATGAATGTTTGAGGATAATACCACCACCACCACGCACCTATAAATTCTCTATAACATAGTTTAGAATTCAGACTGGACAGAATAGCAGCTGTCCAGAACGGTTAGATTTATCCCTTTCTGGGTGAAGAGACATACATTATACATGGCAGACATTTTATGCATTCCTGGTTAAAGGGCTTAACTGTTTTAACGTGGAAAAAAAAAAAAATTAGAAATAACTATTAGAGTGAAGAATCCACAGGCGTAAAGGGGGTCGGCCACCAGGACCCAGAAAGATAGGTTAGGGTCTCCTGAATCAAACTGTATGTTCCCAGTCAACTGGTGTCTCTGTTGCCGCAGTTTTTGTTATTATGCAAATGAGCTCTTTGGTGCAACGCCCTCGTTGCTCTAAAGAGGTAAGTGACAGCGCCCCTTGTGGCTCCAAAGAGCTAATTTGCATATTGACAATGATTATGATATCTCAGAAATGAAGATACCGATTCACAAGAGGAGATCACCGTTTGATCAGGTGACCCTACCTATCGGAAAGGCTGGGGTAACCTGTTGGGTTCTGGTCACAGATTCTTATTAAATATTCTATTGCATCCACTTCTTTTTGTGTGTGTTATGTTTGCTGCTTTTTCTAAGGTCTGGTTTAGAGATGAGCGAACACTGTTCGGAACAGCCGTTCCGAACAGCACGCTCCCATAGAAATGAATGGAAGCGGCCAGCACGCGGGGGGGTTAAGCGGCCGGCGTCTGCATGCCAGGTGCTTCCATTCATTTCTATGGGAGCGTGCTGTTCGGATCGGCTGATCCGAACAGTGTTCGCTCATCTGTAGTCTGGTTCACATCTCCGTTCGGGTTTCCTTTCAGGGAACCCCCAAACGGAAACCTATCCGCATAAAAAAAGCGGTTTCCTAATTAAACCCATGGACTCTGTAGACTACAATGGGGGCCGTGTGGTTTTTGCACAAAAAATACAGAGAGAAGTGCTCCTTGCAGGAATTTTCTCTCTGCATATGTCATACGGATAGTCAAATGGAATGGCCCAAACGCAGATGTGAACCAGGCCTAAGAAGCGTGAACAACAATCGCTCCACCTGTTCCGGGATCCTGAATTGGCAAATCCACCTAGGTATAGGAGCATCACCTATTCCTATAGCGCTGTATGCCTCTGCAGAATTTGCCATCTGACTCCTGATCACAAAGGGCAAGCTTAGTACCCAATTTAGTAGCCATTTTTTAAATCTTAGTGGGAAAATCATATCACAATTCAATCCTCAACCAAACTTTATGTGGCGTGCCATCACTAGGACACAAATGCCTCGCTATAACTCCAGGCCCTGGTATAATGGTGGCTGGAGGACAGAAGAAGAAATTGAAGAGGCCCTGTCACTTCTCCTTCCATACAGTACCTATAGAAGTAAAAACTACAATTTATGGAACCATCTCTTCCAATTGTGTATTGCACTGTTCCTCTGTTATTCCTCCTGAATATTAAAAATAAACTGACATCTGGGTGTTCTCATTCTGCCCGTCAATGGGGCGTGTCCATGCACAGTGACATTGCCATCACTGATTGGACGATGTCACAGTATGTAGGGACACACGCCCAACTGGTAACAATCAGTTATCAATTTATTCCTACATTTCCAGGAGGAGTAACAGAGGAACGGTACAAAACAGAATTATAAGAAATGACGCCTCAGAATTGTTATATTGCAAAGAATATATTGTAGGTATTTAATAAAACAGGAGTGGTGACAAGACCTCGAAAATAAGATTTCTTTGCTCTACGGTCTTTTATTCATGCAGATTCCCAGGTTATATTAAAACACTCCATGTCCTTGAAAACCTCTTTCAAGACTTATAAGGCAAATACGTGTGGGAAAATAAAGGCAAACAATAGGACAACGTTGGGAAAATTTCCACAACGCCCTAAGACTGGCCACACCTGAGTACTTCACTATGGATGGATAGAAAAGAGCGGATACGAAAAAAAAAAAGCAACCAGGTGCTCGCATTTTACTTTCAATAGTCTTGCAAATCTGCTAACCCTCTCCTTATGGACGCAGCGAAAGGTTGCCCGATATGACACATTACTTGTGTGAATACCAGACACTTTCCTTTGTTTGCTGGAGGTCACTTTGAGAATGGCCCCAGCCTGAGAAGTGCTGATGTGCAGTTATTCCCAGCACCACGTAGAATGAAAAGCTCGGGGATTCTGGATGGAAAAGTTATTGATTGAATGGCTTTTCTTTGGTGACAAGGTGCCATCTGTTCACTCCAACAGATCCCGTACAAAGGAAAAAACTTAAACCAAAAGCCATGAAAGAAAGTACAGTTTTTGTTATAGGGAGTGAATTACATATGTGTGTACAATGTGCTGCGCTCTCTGCATATTCAGGCACAGCAGCCTGTCACCTGGGGGCCACTACTTGCCAGCCTGCTTTTCCAGTTTGCTGCCTGCGATTATTTATATAAACTTCTATTCCGTCAGCTCCATTATGGCAGGGCCACAGAAAATGAAAGAAAATAAATAAAAATGCAAAATACACAGTGGATACATCAATATAATCATTGTGTATTTTGCATGTTGTAAAAAAAAAAAAAAAAATTATATATGTAACCCCCTCACAGGAGTTACTAATGGTTATTTGGCCATATAAGTGCCTTACATGTTATGATAGTTTGTATATGTTGTCATGTTCATTTTGTGTTCATTTGTGTAATGTTGTTAAGCTGTTGTTCTCTGGTTTCACTTGTCCTAGTGAGCTGTGGTCTCCAGAGCAACACATACTATAGTGAGTGGATCTGTAGCTGGAACAGGAAATAGTCATAGCAGGGAGAGGAAGTAGTATTCTGTAAGAGCCAGGGAAGGAGAAGTGTGGCAGCGGCCATCTTGTGTGTCAGACACTGTGCTGTGAGGATTGTCACAGCAGTAGCAGGACAGAGAAGCTGTGTGACAGCGCCCCCATCACTATCAGTAAGAGGACAGGATTACATCAGGCTGAGCAGAGCTATAACCCCGGCAGCCTGCACCGACCTCTACAAGGTAACTGAGCCCCTGCAGTAAGCCAGAAGCTGGATCTGCAGACATCTCAGACTCTCTGCTAATACATGGGAAGGTGTCATCCAGCTACAAGCCACTGTGCCACAGCTCACTGCTACAGGACAAGTGAACCAGCAGATGCCTGTTACAATAAAGCAGTGAGCACTTCTACTGATCCTGGCCTGGACATTGCCTTCCTTACAGCTAAGCCCTGGACTAAAGCTCTTTGTTGCAGTAGAGCACTGGCACCCACATCACCATCTCAGCCCAGGGACCAGCGGGTGTCTCAATACTCCAACTGGCGTCACAACTAACTGACTCTGCCTATTTCCCTGTGCACCTCTCCTGGGAGTTCTGGTGCCTATAAGGTCACTGTGACAGTCCAGCCTCCTGCACGGTTCTCCCGGGGTGGTCGTGTATATATATATATATATATATATATATATATATATATATATATATATATATATATATATATATATATTTATTTATAACTGCTTTGTCATTTTTGCAGTATCGGGAGCCTGAAGAAAAAAGTGAAAAACCAACAATTTTTCCCAAAACTACTTCTAATATTTTAAAGGGCATTTCTAGGAACAGAATATTCATGGTTGATTCTTACGATCAGGGTGTCTAAGGTCTCCTGCACACAGCAAGATCAGGTCTGTATATTGGTCATACTTAATGGCCCTAATCCAGATCAGAAACACAAACGCCAAGTATCATAGTGATCATACTAGGAGTCCCAAACAATATATAGCATGAACAGCAGACATGCAGGCACACCTAGCATCATAGATCTCTAAGATGTTTGGAGTCCTGGTCTCCAGAATGGGTTTGGGCTGTGAAATCCATCCGATATACTGGATTTTCTGGACCATATCCCCCCCATGTGCAGTAGGTTCAACTCTGAGAAGAGGCCGCAGAATCTTTATTGTATATATGGTCTGGGTACATTGGTCCCATTCACTTTGATGGAATGAAGCGGCAATATGGTAGATAATAGATAGATGGCCTACAAGTAGAAGGACTGATGTCAACAATGAAGAAGTTGTAGTACTAGACCTAGTGACGCCGACCCGTCACACAGCTACTCAGACATTGGACCTCACCATCCGATATTGATGGCCTACTAACCATAGGGTAACCAAAAATAGCTTTAATACACTATAACAAAAATTGTAACTCTCAAACTTTCATCACCATTTTCCATCTTTGGTTCTAGATAACTTATAACACATCACAGAGACATGACAAGAAGATGAGAGCCCTGTTCTGCTCTGCTGTAGGTGCCTAGATGTCCACCATGGTTATTATAGGCTATTGTAACAGACCGCTAAAACCAGGTTACTTTACTTTTATTTCCCCCCATTTTCCAAGCTAAAACTTACCCACATCAGGCAAATGAATAAATTTCTCATTACAATAGTTGCCATCACAACAGCAGAAAAATACTTGCGGGTTCTCCTCCTTCGCTATACACTGAGGTCTGGAAGGAAAACAAAGAAACAGATCAGAAATTTGTTATCAAACAGGTATATAATCCTCAGAGGTAACAAAAGCTCTACATGGTTAGTATAGCCTGCAAATAACATATAGAAGACCACAGGACGACCTGCGAGACCTGCACCGATATGGACAATGGTGGCCGGCTAGCCCTCATCCCAACTGGTGAGGCATCCAGGTACAGAAAAAAATGGAGGCTGTGACACCATGTGACCCGCTGTTTCTGTAATTCTGGTATGTGGTGAATGTGGAAGGCCGTAGACATGAGCAGCCACTCCCCCCTGCACGTGCCAGGGTGCGGTCCGTTCTCCATATAGGTGCAGATGGACAGGCCATAAACATCTCGGCTGGTAATGATTAAACCCCATAAGGACATGGACTAGATCTGTACTGAAAGGTGTACTCTCATCTCATAGATCCATAGGATATGCCACATATGCAAATTCCACATGTAAGTGAGATTTTTTACATTTCAAAATCGATTACTTTTTTGGTTTTCTGGGCAAGTTGTACCCCCCCCCCTTCCCCCATGTCCCAGGAAGACACCTATACAGGCATATTCCCTGATCATGTACATTATACACTGTAATACTAGTGTACTGCAGTGTATTGTATCTGACAGTTTGGCTATTAGGCCGAGCCTCTGGTAAGGCCGGCTAGGTTGAAAAAGCAACCCATCGGTACCCCCCCATGTTGTGGGGCGCCTGATGGGTAGGAAGCCCACTCCCACTATTGCATCTGGACAGTTAACCCCCCCCCCCCCATCAACCTGCTCAGCTCCTCTTTTATAACATTGTGCCTGCAGACTGCACTGTATTTTCAATATGACACATTTGATTTTATTGAATAGAAGTCAATGGAGGGCCTCTCAATGACAGAAATGGATATTCCATACAAGACTGGGGCCTGGAATAACCCTTTAAATAAGAGCATAGCACATCTATTAGAGCTGTTAGTGGGACTCGTGCTAGATTTTGAATTTCTCTATACATCTGATTCTGAGGAATCTATATCTATCTCTATCTCCTATCTATCTATCTATCTATCTATCTATCTATCTATCTATCTATCTATCACCAATAGCTACACATGTGCTCCTGTATATTCATGTTCCGCTGAGCATTGGACCAGTGCAGGACTTTTGTGTCAGATGTCTGCAGATATAAATATATATACGCCGTATATATCCAGGTACATCATCCAAGTAAACAATCTGTTCCAAAGTATCTGCGTCTACACAACTACTGATGTGGTTTCTCGCCTCTATACAGGATGATCATTTGAAGTATATCTGGTGTTTATCCTGTTTCATCTGGCTGATGGGAGATATTTACTGCGTGAGACAAAACTTCAGTCAAGCCATCGCTTATCTCATTGGCAGCACATGCCAGCTACCTGTATCTCGGGGGATTCCAGACATAAATCCCCTGTCTACATGATCACAGCATTTATATATGTGGTTATACATTGTGCAAATGCAAATTCCAGGCATCAGTCATTTAGAAAAACCACGGAGTACATAACAAAGCAGCCCGACAGAGCTCTGATCTCCATGTAAACGTGTGCTCGGCAATGGGGGTTATTAGAGCATCGCACCCTCCGTATATATTCACTGGGTCTACTACACTATACAGTCTGCCCTGCCAGTTACATCAAAGGTGTCTGGATCTGCCAGTTTTGACTACAAATCTACCATGTATGAGACCTGCAGAGGTGGAGTGGTGTTAGTTGCTATCGGGTTCTGGAGGGGGTTCCAAAGGCCCCTCTGCCACATAAAATATACTATTATTCTAAATGCGTCTTAAATCCTTTAAAGGGATCCTATCATTAAAATCACATTTTTTCTCGATCACATGTAGGAGTAGCCTTAAGAAAGGCTATTCTTCTCCTACCTGTAGATGTCTTCTCCAGGCCGCCATTCGGTATAAATCCCGTTTTTCGTCTGTATGCATATGAGTTATCTAGCAGCACTGGGGGCGTCCCCAATGCTGCGAGAGAACTCTCCAGCGCCGACTCCATCTTCTTCAGGAACGGCCTCTCTACGTCTCTTCTTCCGGAGCTGGGTTTCAATTTCCTAGGGCAGAGCAGACTGCGCATGCCCGGGCCACAAGAAAATGGCCACTTACACAGCTTATGCTGGGTACACACCTGCGTCCCGGCCTCCATTTTGCAGGTTTCCGTTTCCTGCCCAAAACTGTACAGGAGACGGAAACCTGCAGTCATTTTTCAAACCCATCATTTGAATGGGTTTGAAAAGCGTCCGGCCGTGAGCGTTTTGTGCTCTCCGCAGCAAAACCGGTTTTTTTTTAACCAGACACAAAGTCGGAAAAGCAGGACTTTGTGTCCAGTTTAAAAAAAAACAAAACACGATTTCGCTGCGAAGAGCCCAAAACACTCACGGCCAGACACGGTCTGTCGGGTTTTGGTCTTCTGCATGCAGAAGACGGAAACCCCACAGGCGGAGACCGGGAGCAGATGTGAACGAGCCGTTACTGTGTAAGTGTCCACAAGAAAATGGTCGCTTACACAGCTTACTGTGTAAGCGGCCATTTTTCTTGTAGCCGCGGGCATGAGCAGTCTGCTCTGCCCGAGGCCTAGAAGATTGAAACCCAAGCTCTAGAAGAAGAAGACACACAGGCGCCGCGGGAGATTTCTCCAAGAAGATGGAGGAGTCGCTGGAGATTTCTCTCGCAGAATTGGGGACACCCCCAGTGCTGCGAGAGAACTCATTTGCATATAGACAAAAACTGGAATTTCTACCGAACAGCGGTGCGGAGAAAACATCTAAAGGTAGGAGAATAACCTTTTTTAAAGCTATTCCTACGTGTGATTGAGAAAAAAAAAATAAAATGTGATTTTAACGATGTGTGAAACGTGTGATTTTAACGATAGAATCCCTTTAATTTCCACCCTAATATGACATCTCCGATTCATCTTTCCCACCTCGATAGCCAACTACAAGTTAAAGGGAGAGACATGATGGTTATGACATTAAGTTAGCCATTACGGTACGGATACCAGATCTGCCAAACTGTTTCAATGACACAGGAAAATCGCTGCAAAATCCGCATTGGCGACAAACAGTGCAGAATCACACCCTTTCCTGCTCCTCCCTGACACCACCCACTTGATATTAGGGAGTCTAGTTAGCATATCAGGCACTAAAAAGAACTACATTAATTGCTCAGGAATGGTGGGGGCTAGAGAAAAAATTCCAACAGCCCTGGGATCAGCGGAGCGGCATCTTTTAAACTGGAGTTGGTGAAGGTGGTGAAAGTCCTCTTTCATTGCCAGTCTATCTAGCTATGCTTTACTAAATGCCCAACCAAACTGCATAAGGAGGCAAAGCTGGAAGACGTCCCGGCATATGTTACTTGTGATTTCTTTACTTCCATCAAACCTGTCTGAGCCCTATTACAACATAGGATTCATTCCTATATATGTAGTTGGCTCAGGACAGTCGGAGCACGCTTGTATAAATTAAGGATGCGTCTAATAAACTGTATGAATGTGTCCAGGAGCGCTCGCAGTGACAATGTCGTTTTAGTAAAAAATCCTCACTCGACAAGAATATGTCATGTTTATGGTATACTCTAGAGAGCAGCTGTCAGAAACATGGGTACCAGGCTTCCAGAGAGGTTTATTGATCGAGTCATGTGGTTTTCAGCATCGCATGTAAGGAGAGGAGAAAAAATAATTATTACATGGAACAGGCAAGTCTCACGGGGCAGAACACAGCTTCAAATCTCATGAAATACATGATAATCTGCTGTGAAATAAAGGGATTCACACTTCAAAATGCAGTTCAGGAGGCTTTAAAGGGACCCGGCCGCTGAAGGATATTCAGCTATGGAGGAATTTATTAGAACATTATGACTTTTATCGCAGGCTGGAAGCTAGATCTACATTAGGCACTGTTATACATGTGCTGCGCATAATATAGGGAGTAAGAAGCCAAGGGGAAAAAATGCTAAAAAAAAAAAGGAAAATATATGCAGTCTTGAGTTTCTGATGCTGAGTGTTTGGATTTTATAGGATGAAGATTTGCTGTTCTGTTTAATCAATAGGTTGGGCTCAGTCCAATAGAAATCACAGCCGCACATTCAGAAAGTTTTACTTCCCTGCAATAGATGGAGAAGAAGGATCGGATAGGATGAGTTTCCAACATGGCTGTGTCATTAGTTCCATTGGCAGTAAAGTATTCTGCACTCCTCATTGAGAATACATGCATGCTCAGCAGGGTGTGCATGTGTATAGGGTGATCGAGAGGAATAGCTGTTGAATAAACACCATCTCAGGCTATGGCTGGTTGCACCCTTTATTTAGGTGCTGTTTTTTTTCTACAGTGCAGAATTCGGAAATGGGAGAGGTGAAAAAACAGCCGCCATACACATCTCATGGCTGCAGGATGAGGCGGGCTGAAAACCAACATACCCCGTCCTACTTTCCCCTGATATCTGCCATTGGAGAAGAGCTCCTTACACTTACAAGGGGCAAAATCAGTGGGTTTGGCCGACATTTATCTAATGAACATCAGATGCTATAAAATAAGCTGTAGATAAATATTACCGGCAGGTTTATGGCCGGCTTGAATGGGAGCGGAGCTCGGACACAACACAGTGAACTGAAGTCTGTTTTTGGCTCCGTACAATGTATAGTCCCAACAGTCTCATACTGGTGACTTATCCTATGGATAGGTTCATCAATATCATTAAAGCTGGGGAATAGGACCTGTTCTTAGTTTTGCACATGGCTCACGGCCTCATACATGGGACCATGAAAATAACATAGAAATGAATGGGTGAGTGTGCTAGCTGTGAAAAACATGGCTAGCATAGGCACATGGGGACACAGGGTCTTGTGCACAAGGTCTAAGAACAATTCCAGAGTGAACTGTTGCAGTATCAGCTCTGTCCTCACTGTAAAACGCCGCCTTCACTAATATTACCCATTGTCAGACAGTCAAAGACACTTAAGACTACATTCACATTAGCTCCTGAAATCAGCAGCCTTTTACATCAGCCAATTTCAGTTTTAAGACAACAGATACCATTAGGCAACAGGTCCGTAGGTACCTCTATCTAACCAAAATTTTAGTGATCTGTGTATCCTTTGTTCTGGACCTCAAACACAAGTATGCAGTGCGCAGCGTATGGGCCGGTTTTTTCTTTTTTAAAATGTAGATTGAGAGCCCCACATACATTTCACAATGTACATTTTTCCCTATCAATATGTCTTTGAAATATGGGATGGAAATCCAAGCAAATACAGGGAGAACAAACTCCTTGCATATGTTTTTGTTTTTTGCCCTTGGCGGGATTTGAACACCAGGACTCCAGCGCTGCAAGGCTGCAGTGCTAACCACTGAGCCACCGTGTGGCCCGGGCCAGTTTTTTCTTTTGTGCAATTTAATTCACAATGTATTCATCTTGCTGTGAGTCACTCGGTTTTGCTTAGCATATTAAAATAAAACGATCACTATGTGCCCCCCAAATCCCCCATCATCCTGCTATCTGACATTCGGAGTATAGGTCTATTTTTGTGTAATACCTGCACATCTAGTAAATGTCAGATAACAGAAGAAATTTCATACAATGTAAGCCTAGTAACTGATCAGTCAGCATTCTTGTTTTAGGATGGAAACAGCTGTCACGTCATCTTAGTAACTTCCTGATGTGTAGGAGGTGATGAAATATAATTAGCATTCAGTCGACTAATTCTACATAATCATGTTATGGAGCGAGCAGGTACAATAGACGAGAACCCACAAGCAGTTTTATATCATTTTTCACTTTAGTTTTACTTCCCTTTCCTTCACATCTACCACTGCTGTGTTGCCATTCAGAGTCCGGGGTATCCTAGGTGGAGACCCCTTTGTTATATAGGACGTCCAACAGGTGGCCTAGGGCAGCCAGGGGCCCTCTATGGACCTGTTCTGAGGCCCTCAGAGAAACATATGTGGAAATGAGTTAAAGTATGTGCACCTAACACTTATGAGTGGGTAGGCCAAACCTCTGACCCCAATTCCCAACTAGTATATACATTGTGAAAATGTGAAATGGCAGTGGAATTGGCTAGCCTAACCACTGACTCAGACTCTGTTTCTCCACAGCATGACTGAGTTTGACTCCTAAATCGCTGACAGTGATGGTCCTCTAAGAGTTTGTTTACATGGTGGCATTTGGTGCTGAATTTGAGCTATAAAATTATATATATATATATATATATATATATATATATATATATATATATATATATATATATATATATATATATATATCATTTTACTTTGCAGCAGGAGTCAAAGTTGATAACTTCTATGACTCCAACTATACCCAAAATTGGGCCCAACTAGGACTTCACAACCCTATTTGATAATATTAAAGAGGACCTTTCATCAGATTGGGCACAGGCAGTTCTATATACTGCTGGAAAGCCGACAGTGTGCTCTCCCAATTTGTGCCCCAGGTAAAGTGCTATCGGTCCCGGTACCGTAGCGCTTTACAGTCAGAAGGGCATTTCTGACAGTCAGTCAGGAACGTCCTTCTTCCCAGCAGCGCCTATCGTGCTGCACAGTGTGAGCGGGGAGGAACGCCCTCTCCCTCCTGATAATACTCGTCTATGGACGAGCACTGTGAGCAGAAGGAGGGGGCATTCCTCCCCGCTCACACTGTGCAGCGCGATAGGCGCTGCTGTGGAGAAGGACATTCCTGATTGACTGTAAGAAACGCCCTTCTGACTGTAAAGCGCTACGGTACTGGGACCGATAGCGCTTTACTCAGGGCACAGATCGGGAAAGCGCACTGTTGGCTTTCCAGCAGTATATAAAACTGCCTGTGCCCAATCTGATACAAGGTCCTCTTTAAGGGCTGCATTCGGATAACCATAATATCGTGGGTTGAAAACCACTGACCCCGGATACAATGGAGGTATGCATTACCAAATCACAACATTCTCAATAACTGGATAGGCTCCCAATGTTCTTCCCCGTACTCCATGGTGGACAATGTGAAGGAAATGAATTGGCTGGCATTAGGTTACAATAAAAAGTTATTGGAGTCTGATGGTCCCAGATTACCAACAAAGCCGCAATGTTCAGCAACTTACCTGTCATAGCAGTTGAAGTCGTCTAACCAACATCCTTTCTTCACAAGTTCAATGAAACCAGAATTATTCCTCCAAGATGCATAGCAGTGAAGCCGCTTATCCTTCTCGCCATCACACCTCTCCACTCCGCTCTGGTTGGTTTTTTCAATCTCCCAGTTGACATTGTAATAAATGCATTCCCGAGGGTCCTCCTCATTGTGCCCAGATCCTGAAAGATAAGAGTGGCATGGAATTATAAACCCTGATCCCGGGCGCAATTTACTTGCAGGTGAATTCTCCATTACTTTATCTTTTACACAGTCTGTAAACCGTTCCTTCTAAATATTTGCATTGCAGAAAGAGGCCCCGCGGCAACGGAGAAAACTTGTACCAAACTAATAACCTAACAACTTGACTCACGACAAGAGCACTTCTGTTCCATTAGCCTATGGAAACACCGTAAACCACTTAAAACAGTAATACTAATAGCATATTATTCAGATCTACTGTTGTAGATATTATCTGGAGACGGAATATTTCTTGGAAAGTCGAAAAAAAATTGTACAAGTTAAAAATGGAAACTCACGGACCTGACCTCTCTGTGCGAGGCATTGCTTCAAAAGTGAAAAATATTCTACTACAAAAGAAGAAAAAAAGTGATAAAAACCATTGTTGCATAGATAGCAGCGTAAAACCAGAATATCCGGTTAGCTGGAAATCTCTTCTCGGTTGTGTCTTAATATTGTGATTCACAGATTCCAGTTTATAGAAGGTTTCAGCTGTCTCAGGTTGTGGTCATCGAAAAAAAATTGCCCTTCATGATTCTCAATAAGAAGAAATGAGTTGAGTAAGGGGGTGTTTGGAAGTTTGGTAGCGGGGTAAGTGTGAGAAAGGCTAAAAGGAAACCGAAGTCTACTTCAACAATGTGGCCACCCGATTTGTCTTCACGTAGGGTGACTAAGGCCCTGTTCGCATGGGGCAAGAGGGGGTGGATTTTGGCGCTGGATCCACGCCCTCACAATAGAGGTCTATGCAGATCACTAGCGTTCGTCTTTCCGCTAGCGGTTTGTTCCTGCTAGTGGAAAACAGACGCGAGCTGCCCCTTCTTCAGGTGGATTCCGCGGTTGATCCAGCCAGGGCGTCCGCCTCGCGGCAGAACCCTCCGGACTAGGCCCATACATTTGGGCCTACTCCAGAGCAGGAAGCCAACGACTGTCGGAAGCTGTGGCTGGCACATTTTGGTCCTATTCTGACACTGCTTCCCACGTCAAAATCAGGACAAAAATACACCATCCTGTGCCCCACGTGAACGAGGCCTAAAGTTGATCGAAATGAACTAGTTCAGCCATAATGAACCTTGGTAGGGTAACATTTTATAATAAACAGTTTTCGACACATCATAGACTGGACAGAATGATGTGTTTACAATTTTATCTGATGGGACAAAATCTCTACTGTCCATGGTTTTTCTTTGAAAGACTTTTCCAAGGTGGATCACTCGGCTTTCACCTAATGTAACTTAAAACGCATGACGAGCTTGCACAATTGGATTGGCCAGATGGGTATAACTGTGTTATTCCACAATTATACAACCATCAGCCCTCTATATAATGTGTATGACTACGTTAGATACCCGTAGAAATCTATGCGATGCAACTGTGCAACCGGTTTCATATTGCAGGCTACAAGTTATAGTCAGGCAGTGAGGCACGGTCTTACAAGCCAACCAACAGTGCTACTTTTAGAATTACCATAATACAAATTCTAACAGTCTATTCAGTAGGACTATCAGCTGTGTATCCACCTGACTTCTGCACAACACAACTGATGGTCCCAACCCCATTTATAAGGCCAGAAATCCCACTTATTAATCCTGACAGGGCACACCTGTGAAGTGAAAACCATTTCAGGTGACTACCTCTTGAAGCTCATCAAGAGAATGCCAAGAGTGTGCAAAGCAGGAATCAAAGCAAAAGGTGGCTACTTTGAAGAACCTAGAATATAAGACAGATTTTCTGTTGTTTCACACTTTTTGTTAAGTATATAATTCCACATGTGTCGATTCATAGTTCTGATGCCTTCAGTGTGAATCTACAATTTTCAGTCTTGAAAACAGAAACTCTTTGAATGAGAAGGTGTGTCCAAACTTTTGGTCTGTACTGTATGTTCTAGTGATTTTTTTATTGGTTACTACTAAAAGTACTACTCCATCTCTCCTGATATAGATTAGAACAGCAGGGTCTGAGGCCTACAAGTAAAACGACCTAATAGCACATGGGTCACAACACAATAGAGTATAGCTCCCCCTTAAAGGGTTTCTACCGTATTGAAAACCTCAAGCTACGGAACATAAACCTGCATTTATTTCAGCAGGTTCTCTTTTTTTCCTGGTCTCTTAAAATTTTAAAATGTTGTATTACTAATACTAGAGATGAATTCTGTACAACTGGAAACCAACTGTGTATAATTTATGCAATCTATAAAAAGGAACCTCTCGGTGAAAATGAACATAAATGCGTATAGTTCATTGCTTAGACCTCACACAGCGCTAAGCTGGCCCATTACTCCTCGTGTCCTGGATTTGAAGTGAAACATAAGTTTTATGGCATCATAGAGATGCACAGTTTCATGGCCAAACACACACTGACAGGCTAAATGCATCCTAGTCTCATCGAGAGTGCTCACATGGTGCGTCTAGTAAGACGGAAAATAAGAAATTGTATAACGCACACATCATACAAAAGGAAAAGCAATTTTAATCCTCCGCCGTTGTGTTTTTAAAGTATGTCTGGTTTTTAAGAGTAGAATGAAAAAAAAAATGGGTCATATCCTTTAAGGTCGAGTAGAATAAAAATAACTTTGTACGTCGACACAAAGAAAAAACAACTCAACAGTACGGAAGAGTCATTGTACCCTTTAAGAAGAGTAACCTTTATCAAAAGGAATGATATGGTACAGATATAGAGAAGTTATCATATTCTACAATCAATTCACAAACAAAAGTGGCATTGTGAGCGATAAGTGTATACTGAAACGGAATATCTACAAAGCACAAAAAACCAAGAACACACAGCTCTATAAAAACTCTATAAAAAGAGCATGGTCGCTCAGCCTTTAGTATAATAGCCTGACAAGGCCGGGTCCTGGGATCGAATCTTAGCTGCAATGAGTTTGTAGGTTTGCTCTGTATTTGTGTGGCTTTCCCCCACACTCCAAAGACATACTGATAGGGAATTCAGATTGTGAGATCAACTGAGGACAGCGACGACGCAAGCAGCACTTTTCTCTCCGCATGTTTCGTGTGGAAACCACACAAACCTCATTACAGTCTATGGGGTCCGCGGGTTTCCTAAGGTAACTTTTTTTTTTTTTTTTTTAATGCGTATAGGTTTCCGTTCCAAGGGTCTCCAAGCGGACTCTCTGAACGGAAACCCGAATGCAGATGTGAACCGGGCCTTACACTAGGTTCACACTAGCGCCCGGACTTTCAAGTTTCCAGTCAGACCGGGTCCGGCCGTGAGCGCTGATGAGCGTTTTATGCTCTCCGCCACAAAACCGTTTTGTTTTTTTTAATCGGACACAGAGTACTGCATGTCCGACTGTGTCCGGTTTAAAAACCCGGTTTCACAGCAGACAGCATAAAACGCTTACCGCCAGACATCTTTCAAACCCATTCAAATGAATGGGTTTGAAAGAGTCCTGCAGGTTTCCATCTACTGCTCTGTTTTGTGCAGGAAACGGAAACTTGCAGAACGGAGACCGGGCGCAGATGTGAACGAGCCCTTAGCAAGAATAATAAAGAAAAAGATGAATTGGCAGAAACCATTTGCAGATAGCAAAGGAAATGTGCTTTGGATTAGATAAAAGTGAGAATTAGGATGAAGCCCCACATTGCAGAAACGCAGCTTTTTTTGTTGCATATTTTGTTGCGGGTTTTTTGAATCAAAGCCAGGAATGGCTATTAAAGGAATGGGGAATATATAGGAAGCTCTTATACTTCTACCTTCTGCCTAATCCACTCCTGGCTTTTTCTCAAAAAACTGCAGCAAAATCTGCAACAACAACAAAAAAAAAAAAAGCTGCGGTTTCGCAGTGTAAGCAGCCATTTTTTTCTTGTGGTCCGGCCATGCGCAGTCTGCTCTGCCCAAGGCCTAGAAGATTGAAACCCAGGACAGAAGAAGACTCAGGGAGAGGGTGTTCCAGAAGAAGATGGAGGTGGCGCTGGAGAGTTCTCTTGCACCATTGGGGACGCCCCCAGTGCTGCGAGAGAACTCATTTGCATAGCGAGGAAAACCCTGGTTTTCTACCACACGGCGGCGCGGAGAAGACATCTAAAGGTAAGAAGAATAGCCTCTCTTAAGGCTATTCCTACGTGTTAGGGAGTAAAAAAAAAAGGGTATCCAACAATAGAATCCCTTTAAAGGGGGTTATGTACTAGAGGAAATCCTTTCAATATGCCCTAATCTGGCACTTGGACCCCCAAGAGACGGGTCACCACCCAGAACCTTTGGGCCAGAACAAAGGCTGGACTCCTTCACCAGCTTTATCAGCAGACTGATAGGAGTTTTAGATGCCAGACTAACCTTTCTGGTTTCTCTTAAAAAATGAGTTATCATAATCAAAAGAACTGGATAACATATTGCGGTAATTTATATAAAAAGAGTAAGCAAAATGGAGCCCTGTTAGATGATGTATGCTGCCCTAAAAAGGGGATATAATAGAAGAAGAGAAGCCAGACTCAAGACTGTATATGTTTATGTGATTTGAAGCAGGTAAGTAAACCCTGATGGGACTCCTAGGATAAACAGTAAGAGTCCTGTTTAGTCCGTCCGCACGCGGATTGTGAATGTGTGTATACAGAGACGGCTGTGCATCACTGTTTGTGGGCAGGGTACGCCGGGCACCTGTAAGGATTAACTTCTTTTTTTTACAGCTCCAAATTAAATAAACCCATATATAAATCACTAAGCTCAGCTTCTCTCCCTCTATTATAGAAGGCAACATAAATCACCTGACAAGTTCTCTTTAAACTCAAAAATTTCTTAGATTTTGTATCTGGAAACTAAGCATGCCCTTTGAAATCACACAGATACCAACACTGAAACTAATATGGTCAATCTTACTATGACAGCTTATTATTTCTGACGGACAATGCATAAAAGGTCACGGATACAGCTGTAAAATCAGAAAGTTTTACCATTTTTTGAAACTTTCAGGAAATAATGGCATCAAAATTTATTCAGAGATCTTTTAACGGTTTAACTAGTAAATCGCATATTGCTGCACATGGTGTAATGGTCTTCGGTCCACTCAACCCCATTAATTGGGAGAGCTCCAGCGCCATTCATGGCCAATACAATACCGAACTATGTTCCCACGTATTGTAGCCCTTTCAAACAGCTGATCTGTAAAGGCGAAGGTAGTCGGATACAACCTTGTATGGTTTTGATTACCAATTCCAAGGATGGGTGCAAATAGATAGACATATATTCGTATACAGGGTGCCCAAATTAAAAAAAAATAAAAGAGGGCTTCTTACTGGGCTGTGTAACCCCAACTAAGCTTCTTATGGGCAAAATATCAAATTTCCCATATCGTTTTCCCCAATAAGCATGGTTAAGAGGACTGTATCACCCTCAAATTGTGCCTTGATTGATAAAGTAAGGTCGAGTTCACACGGGGTATTTTGGTCAGGATTTTGAGGACGTATCCGCCTCAAAATTCAGACCAAAAAGAGGGCTCCCATTGATTTCAATTGGAGCCGGTCGTTTCATGGCCATGCTCATTCTTCAGGCGGATTGCGCCTCATGAACCCGCCTGAAGACACTCCCGACTAGGCCCATTCATTTGGGCCTAATCCAGATCGCAGTACACTGCACCGGCATCTAGTCATGACTGCCCCGTATTTTGGACCGGAACCTGAGGTGGCCTCCGCGTCAAATTCCAATCCAAAATACTGTTTGAACTCAGCCTAACAGTGACTTAAGGAAAAGAAACCCATTGGCAAGATACTCAACTTTAGCGTGGGCTGTGCATCTTTCCATGGCTGTTCTATATATACTTAGGCCTAGGACAAATTACCGTAGACTTTTTCCAATTAATTAATATTTTGGTGTCATTTATGGAAGAATTGCGCACTTCTAGACGGAAGTAAATACACTGTAAAGGATTTTACAATCTTTTACGCATATAGACTAGCTAGCATTCCAAGGCTTCTGGGAAGGCATTTTGAGATTATGTCTTGTTTTATTACCCCGTTGGTGTCCAATAAATGTTTCCCATAAGAGCACTCTAAAAACTACCGCAATAAAGACCATATGTTGTAATGGCAATGAAGTGCTTCATAATCTATCAAGCAATTTACAAAAACCAATAGAAGCCAAGGAGCAAACAAAACGAGATAACTGCTCGGCGCATTCACAATTATTATAATGAATGAATGTATAGAACTGAAAACAGATTTGTAAAGGCTATAGAAAAAAAGGTAATGAAAAACATAAATTTTGACGTAAGAGGCGTATATAGTCGATGCTGTTAATCTTCTGTCCTGCAGAGGGTACTCTTGTATTTTGGTGATACCGTATGTATAGGTTTTTGTTAAATAGGCTAATTTTTTTCTATTCCACGAACCAATTACTGAGTCATATCTATAAAAATGCTTTATCACATCAACAAAAATACATAAAAGTCAAATAAAGTCAAACACAGTGCAGAGGATTTTCCAGCCTTATCATTGTCTCCTACAGGCCTATTACTTGATGACAGGGGTATCGGTTCCAGGAAAGTCATAAAGAGACTTGTATAGTTTGTCTTTTCACCGCTTCATATCAAGGACTCCATGTCTAGAACAAGTAGGTTCACAGACAAAGCTTTATTGTCACCAAAAAGTGCTTGCTGTTGAATGGTATACATAGCCGTATGGCACATAGAAAGTCTGCTTTAATATCTTTTCTAATTTTTATAAATTAGGCTAGCATTTCATCCATGAATGTCTGGAAATTATATTGGCAGCGTTAAAGCTACAAATGACAGTAATAGACCATAACTGCTCTTAGGTATGGCCGAGATCCTCCAAGTCATTTCATGGCTCTCTTGCACTCAGTCCGTTGCTACCTTTAGGCAATAAGTATGCCAAAAGAGAATCTAGCCATTGGCGGTCATATTAGCTTTCATGGGGTTTATTTCAGTGAACTAGACAGTCCCCATAAATTCTCATCTATTTGGCAAAGAATACGGAAATAAGTCGTTGGTGGAGAAAGGAGAACTTGCTCTAGTGCCGCCTTGGGTAGGTAGCTGCCTACAGATCAATGCCTGGTATTCCTGAAAACTAGTGGAATAATCTGGGAATAAAGCCTAACAAGAATATCTCCAACAAAGAGACCCATCCATAGACAGCTCCGCTTATCAGTGCAAAGGAGAGTAGAGTACTGTCCAGGGGGGCGAAAGGTCAAAAGATGTGGGTCCGAAGGGGTGCTACATCTCCTTATAGATATGTTAACTAGATCAGGCCATATTTCAGTATACAGGGAGTTAATAGGTTTCAGGAAAACCAGGCACTGATCTATAGAGAGCTACCTTCCTTCTATTCAACAAATTTCCCTTCTTCCACCAAGGAGAACTTATTAGCAAATTCCTTTCCCAGATTTTTTAATTTTTTTAAAAATTTTTTTTACAGGTCATACATGGGCTTCTGTCCCTGAACACCACAAGATTAACCAAAACAGGTGACCTCTCCTTAGAGACCTTCAGACCCACATATACTTGGCAGTCACAGTGAGATATCCTTACCAATTAGGTTCATAAACATGTTACAGTCCAATTTTCTAGAATAACCTGGTTAAATACACCAGACAGACCGGAGCGGTTCATGTAATTTATAGTCAATACAGGCATTTTAAATAAGAATTATACAAATGTGTCGAGATCACCAGCTTTTCAAAACCATATGATTTTACAATACTATGTAACAATGTATCTATTCTATATCTATAGTCAATATTATATACAAATCCTATATCTATAGCCCCCCAGAGGTTGTGTTGTCACCTGCAGTCGGTCCAGGTTTTTACTAGCATGTCATGATCCTGTATTTCTTAGTTTTCAAGATAAATTGGAGTCCTTACCCACATTAAAGATAAGGTTGGACCCACCTGTAGTTCAGTTGTGAACAGTGTGAGAGGGAGGAAGAAGTTTATTCTCTAATTTAGGTTTCCTTTAGAAATGACTACTGTGGCTTTTTCTCAGTATTGATCATAAGTCTATGCCAAGAACTATAGCCCTCGTAGAAGACGAACTCAAGGTATTACGGCAAGGAGTTTGCAAGTAATGTAAAAGTTGAGCCTTAGGAAACATTTACATCCGTTGAATCCAACAATAGATAGAAGCTAGATCACACAGAAAACCTTGGGGACACAACACAAAGTCACATAATTAGTTCAAGCACTTTTTCTATTGATTCTAAGCATTGCAAACCCAATTCATTGGGAACTGGGAAAAAAAAATGAAACGCTTGGAACTGCAGAACTGGAAAGATCAATTACTAGGAATCGATATGAACGTGAATTGCTCTGCACTTATCTCAAGACTAACGCTTCCCATCAATTGTTATATCATGCGCACTACGGCAAATCTCTTGCAAATATATGATCTTAATAGTTGCTCTCAGAGCTCAGTAATAACATTTCTACAGGGAACTATTGGCTAAAGGGGAAATTACAACGTCCTAGATTTATTAGTAGTTCAAGTAGGCTTAAAACGTTACACCCATGAACCAACCTATCCAAATAAGTATTTTAGGGAACCCTCACCCACAACATACGGTATATAATACCGCCATAGGGTGCATGCACACTACGTAACGCCGGGCGTGTATGAGAGCCGTACACGCCGGCATTACGGCAGACTGCCGAACACTTCCCATTCACTTCAATGGGAGCGCTCGTAACAGCGGCGTTTACGAGCGCTCCCATTGAAGTGAATGGGAAGTGTTCGGCAGCCCTGCTGTAACGCCGGCGTGTACGGCTCTCATACACGCCCGGCGTTACGTAGTGTGCATGCACCCTTAAAGGGGAATTCTTGTCTCAGAATACATGGCTATATTCACTTTTTCATTACTTTGAGGGTAATTTCACATGGGGTTTTTTGGTCAGGGTTTTGAGGCAGATCCTGACCAAAAAGATGGCTCCCATTGAAATCAATTGGAGACGCTCAGGAGTTTTTTCCGCTCCCGGAAAAATGAAGCGAGATGCTCATTCTTCCGGCCAAGTCGCCTCGCGATTGCACACACTGCATTCTCCAGGCTAGGCCCATTCATTGGATCGGAACCTGAAGCGGCCACCGCCTCAGGTTCCGATAAAAAAAAAAAAAAAGCCCGTGTGAACTTATCCTTAAGGGGTTATATGATTTACTCACTTTGTCCACACCCAGCCGCCAAGACTCCTACAGCCAAAGAAGGAGTCCTACAGGGCTGAGACCTCAACCTCAGCTTTTTTTTTCTACCTGTTTTATCATTAGGTCTTTCACGGGTCTCAGACATATAACCCTCTACATGGGAGGCTGAAACCCTACCAGCTGAGCTACAGTTACTGGTCTTGCCTGAGCCCCTTCTCTACTGCCGTGGCCTTAGGCAGCAATACACTGGAGCTCATTGAGGTCTATGGACGCGTTATGTAGACAAGCTCTGTGCAGAGATGAGGAGTAGATAAGCTATGGCATCATCTATTGTCAGCAGTGTATGCAATGATAGGCGTCATCTTCTATTGTAATCCCATCTGTGACGTAAACAAGGTGTTTGCTGCAAAGAAAAGCCCTACAGAATTTGCGGAGTTTGCGCAAATAGTGACATGAAAAAGTTTTTTTAAAAAAATCAAAAATATGCAAAAATATATTTAAGCAGATAAACTGTGCCCAAAAAAATAAGTCATTGTCTAAAAAGGCACATTCCCTGTAAAAGGGGTTACATGGGAGTAGATAGGAATTTGGTTGGGTCTGGCACCCTTCAATGTGCAGACCGGCAATACAGGTTTTTTTATTGATCCCAAACCCCCTTTTCAGCGCCCGCTGCCTCGCCATTACCGATAGGCTGGAACAAGGCTTACAACGTTACTTAAAGGCAATTTGCGCAGAATGTCAGCGCTTTATAAACCAGCCGAAACGCTTCATTTGCCGCACCTTCTGGCATTAACATATCATTACACGTGACATTACATTACAAGTAATTAGAAACAGCTGTATGGACTTTTAGTGAAAAGAAGTTACAATATTTCCACATCAGATAACACATGTAACATATTAAATAAACCAGCGGCTCATTCTAGTCAAGTTAATTTACTATTACATCAGAACAAGCCAGGACAGCTCCTTATCATAGCCTGTAGGCAGCGGAGCTTATATCTGCCGATGTCACCCAGGCGTGCTCCGGCAAGTCCCAGCTATTTCATACTCATCAGTCTTCAAGATCTTGAGCATGAAGAGTCTACAGAATCCAGACATCAAATAGGGGTCTTATTTCGTACAGAGGGCAAGAACAAAAAGATCATTAGGAAAGACAACCAAACTCATAGGAGTTGTACACAGAAGACAACGCAGAAACGGGATGGATGGACATTAGAAGAGTAGAAATGACCACACTTTTTAGAGGCACACCACTTTAAGGGGAACCCGCAAAACTGAACATGGTGTCAGGTAGTAGGAGGGGCTGAGTAGATTGATATTTGTGGCATAGTTTTGTGGGTAAAGATTCAGTACGACTTAAGGGGGTTATCAAAGGCTAGATACGGAGCGCCGTGTCCTGTTCTCAGGAAGTGACATCATGTCCGTCAGTCGCCAACTGTTGTGATGTGACTTCTGGAGAAGAGGAAGGAAACCCCTTTAAATGCCTATATATTCTGGGCTTATAGCTGGCCCTCCTCCTGAAATATTTATCTGCAGATCATTTTCAGATTCAGCTTATATCCGTAACATAGATAAGATAAGATAATCCTTTAATAGTGCCACAGTGGGGAAATTCCAGTATGTTACAGCAGCATAGTAATACAGATACAGGATAATACACAGTAATATATTATAGAAGGAGACACACATATGCTGAGAAGAGAAGATATACTAGGAGTCCATAGCAGGGAGGAAGGGAAGGGAACGGAAGGGAAGAAGGAAGGAAGGAAGGAAGGAAGGAAGGAAGGAAGGAAGGAAGGAAGGAAGGAAGGAAGGAAGGAAGGAAGGAAGGAAGGAAGGAAGGAAGGAAGGAAGGAAGGAAGGAAGGAAGGAAGGAAGGAAGGAAGGAAGGAAGGAAGAAGCCTTCAGGCCATTTTAAGAGTTCGGTGGGCGGTCTTTTCAATGGTAGAGAGCCTTCCTTGTATACGTGACCATACAAGGCTAATGGTCAGTCAATGACTAGGACCGCCCACTGGACTCCTAAGCTGAGACTGAGCAGAAATTAAAATGAAAAAGCCAAAAAAAAAAATTTTTTTTTTTTTTCCGAAAAAAAAAAACCCTTTATATTAGCCTGTTTAAACCATGGAAATTGAGACAGAAGTCGGTCTCAAACTCCTCTTCCATTTCTGCCATGTCACCATACCCTTAGGCCTCATGTACATGACAATGTGCAGACCGAGGCTCTTCCAAGGGGTGTCCAATGCTCTGTCTCGATGATTATAGAGCAGGTCCATTCCTGAAGTCGAAAGGGATAAGGATGGCACTAGGAAGTGCATTCCGCTATACAATTGCCCCCCTTCGGCCTGTTCACTTATTTGAATGAGGCCTTAAGGTTAAACAATATGGTCACATAACATTAAGAACTGACCGACCAGCAGGGAATAATACTTGACCAACAGCAGGGGAAAAAAAATGCTCCCCTTTAACATGAACGTACCGCTATGTTACTGAAAACACAGGGCAGGGCAGCCTCCATCTTCTGCTATGTCAGACCAGACACTCATCCCCTCCCTTCTTTAACCCCATACGTAAATGATGCCATCTCCGCTGGGTATCAAAACCGACCTCAAAACAGGTTGTTAAAACCACATTTGGATAATCTATTCCCGGCCTGCTGTCAGGTCAATGAGGACAGACGCAGCGATGAATGATAATTATGTTACCTTTTGACACGGAGAAACAGCGAGCTATATACTGCCTCATTACCTACACAAACAGTTTGACAAAAGCCAGGAACCATACAACGCAGGTAGAATTATTACATCTTCTCAGAAGTGATCAGTCAGGGTGCGCCTCAGCGGAATGGACTGCAGATCATTTTTAAGTGAAAATAGACACTTGGGAATTTGGTTTTCTAGACTTTTTTGTTGCTGTAAATTTGCAACGAAACAATAAAAATTCTTTTTTTAGGATGTTCTTTATGACTGGACTAATAGGAAGAAGCAGGTAAACAAACACCGGGGACCTGATGGGGACCCATCACTGGGTCCCCAGCCCAATGGAGAGGTGAGCGTACAGTGTTTATTATCTGACCCCCACCCCCCAAATCCAATACACTTAAAGGGGTTGTCCGGGATAACTAGAAATCCTTACACTAGTCTAAATACCCCCTCACTTTCTAAATCCCGGGGGGAGGGGGTCATGTGACCAGCCCATGGACATTTTCTGATTATCCAGTGATTATCCGTTTCCACATTTCCGGAAACAGATCGTCACTACAAATACCCCCCCCCCCCCCCCCCCATCAACCCCATTATACTTACCATCCAGGCTTCTTCTGGCGAGACGGCTCCTCCCTCTAATGATTTAGCAGGGTGCACGCTCTTCTCCACTGTGCGTGACGCTGCCAGTAATTCACCTCTACTGGGCATCCATGCATGCGCAGAAGAGGTGGATCATTGCTGGGAGGAGAAGACTAAAATAGGAAAAGGAGGAGGAGGGGCCACAGGAAGAAGCATGGAGGGTAAGTATATAATATGGGTCAGGGGTTGGGCTGAGTAGGTAGGGAAGGGCGAGATAGCTAGAGAAACAGGAAGCGGGTGTATGGGAGGAGGTGTATGGGAGAGAGGGAGGGGGTGTATAGGAGGGAGGGGGTGTATGGGAGAGAGGGGATAGTAAGGAAGTTACACAGCAGGAAGCAGAACTACCTATACAAAAGCAGAGATACCAGCAGCCCTCAGAGACACCCAGAAGTTACTCCAAACACGGGTAAAGATATATGGGTGCATTTATTAACCTATTAGTGGCACAAACAGACATTTTGTTTAAAAAAAAAACTCTCTGGTGTTTGAGTTTTTGTTATTCAGGTCCGAATGGGGACCCAAAAGATGGGAACCCTGTCTGTGGGCACATGGAAACCCACAGACCCCATAGGCTATAATGGGGTCCAGCAGGATTCCACCAATTTTATGCTGAAACCTTGCAAGACTTTTCTCCCAATTTTAAGCGGTGTCTCGTAGGCAGACCCCAATGCAGATGTGAACCAAGCCTGATTCACCAACCCGGGGAGGAGAAAACTAAAAATATTAAGGTTTTAGGCCACAGTGTCAAAATAGTGTATGGATTTTATGCATTAGTCATTCATATCATACTATGAAAAGGAAAGGCGTACAGGGAGAGGAGAGAAGACGTACACTGTGCTTCTAGTTTCCATAGACGTATCGGAGCGGTCGGCCAACCTCATAATACGTCGCTGCCTTTGGACATATTAAAGGCTGGATGAACTGATGCATCTTTTAGTCAGCACATAAAATAATGAACATGCTGGGAGGCAAATACATGTGAGCAGTGAATAGGTTCAGGGCCTTTCTGGCTATGTGGGGCTTGCTGACTCGGCCTTCTCCTGTCTGTGTTGGCCGACGACTAGAAAACAAGCCCGGCACATGTTTATTTTCCAGACAAAGTCCAGTTAAAAAGGAATCAGGCTTGAATGATCTTTGTACGCTGACCTCAAAAAACCCGCACATGCAATCCAGAGAGCACCAGCTGAGTCAGAACAGAACGGCGTTGACTATTACAATATACATTAACTTTCATTACGCACTTACTCTTAACACCTATGGATAGGCAGAAAATGACTGTGCATTAATATGCCCTGCAGGAGAGCGTATCAAAGCGACGGAAGATGGGGGAAGCTGGAGAAATGCAACTAGAAGAATTCACTTATCACCGCCATGATGGCCGCAGGAACGTGCTTTTCTCATTTGCGCTATTGATTTTTCTTTATAAATATACATACAGTCAAAAGCCGACATGGTTACAGCGTATGAATGCAATACATAACACAATACAGTCTTAAAATCAGGCTTACCCAGAATAGTACAATATCTTATGATCCATCAACAGGCCCAGGCTCTGATACAATGATGTGGGCCGAATACCCAGCCCTCTCCCAAAGATGCAGAAAAAGATGATCGGAGAAGACTGTCGAAAACAGTCACAAAAACCCATAACCTTACACATGAGATGTCCTGTGAGTGCAATATTCCTCCCCCCTTATAAACTCCCTGTAATATTGTGAACGAAAAAGTGATAATTGATTCATTTTTCAGCATAAGATTTTGTTAGGTTACAGTCTGTCTTGGGAGACCAAGACAGACTTAGCAGAGATTTCAGAATGAGTAAAGGAAGGGTAAAAATGGAAAGATCATGGAGAACATGGAGTAAGAAGCATTATCTGATCTCATCTTTCGCAAAATCTGTTCAAAAGTTAGTGACTATTTAAGGACAAGAAATAAACATTATCCTGGGTAAAGTAACGCTCCAGTAAATAATATAGAGTACCATCTATAGCAATGCTATGTTTAACAATAGAAGTCTCTCCAATTAACAGGGATTAGGCACAAAGTGATGTCACAGGACATGAATAACGTACACAGTGTCACAGGACATGAATAACGTACACAGTGATGTCACAGGACACAAATAACGTACACAGTGATGTCACAGGATACGAATAACGTACAAAGTGATGTCACAAGACACGAATAACACACAGTGATGTCACAGTACATGAATAATGCACACAGTGATACAATACAAGGATAATAGACCTGTCACAGTAAACTGATAACGCTCGCAGTGATGTCATACTAAAGGGCAAATATACATGGTGATATCAGAATGTCAATCAAAGCTAATAGTGGGGAAGGCTGATCCTATCCTCCTTAATAGACTCCTTACATTGCTTAATCTGTTCCTGACCACAAAGGTACGCTTGTGTTACTGCATGGCACCATCATTGGCTTGGAAGGCGTATTGGATTTGGTAGAGTCCCTTTAAGCATATGTGAATTTCTTGTCACTTGGCAATTTGCTGGGGTTTTATTACTATTAAAAGCAATTAGCGGAACTATAGACAGGATGGAAATATAAAGGGAGAATATCCCTTTAAATCATTGTAAATGACTGTCAGTGGCTTACATAAACCACAGGCAGCTCTGATATTACATAACCTGGCAAACACTCATAAAACCATATCCCGTTTGCTTTATCCCTCGAAAACACTTATTAATTAAATTGCTGTCCTTCCTACTTGGGTTTCAGTTTGCCAAGAAGCCTGCTAAGAAATCAATATAAAACTAATAGTATGTGCCAAGGAATAGAGAGAGCCAAAAGAAGTATGCATGCATTTCTAATATATTGTACATGGTGCGTTTTTTTCTTCTGCAGCGGCAGCAATCTTTATGCAAAAATCAGCCTCGTAAAATGTAAGACACCAACATGGTAATGGGGTTATCGGGTTTGCAGAAGACTGACTAGCAGCAGGAAATGGTATACATAAAATCTTTCCTTAGCTGTTACATCACCAGCAAGATGGTGGTCCCTGCCGATCCTGCAGAATGACGTCACACATCACTCATGTTATTGCTGCAGCCAATCACAAGTCTCAAAGTCATGTTCTGTACATTAAACGGGACTTATCAGGATATTTGGGACTGCTAAACTGCTGCCATGCTGTTCAGCAGCTGGGGTCAGGGTCTCAGACCTGTGGGTCATACCAAAGCTCGCTGCAGATACTGCGAATATCCTTAGGAATCAAACCTTGACTCATCTCAGCAGACATCAGGCATCTTCAACCTTTAATTCCTAAGGATACCATTGGTGAGAAAAGGTCCGATACAGAGGCTTGGGACCCTAAACCCCAGATGCTTAATAGCATGCAGGCAATTTAGTGCGCCCAAACAACCCAACAGGATCCCTTTAAAAAATAAATAAATAAATGAATAAAATAAAAATCACCATAAAAGTAAAACTGGCTGCAGCAGTCAAGTCAATGATATATTTAACGTCATCACTGCAGGTCTACTAAGAACTCCAGCTTGGCTCCCAACAGTACTGTGTGTGTGTGGGGTGGGGGTCGCGATGTGGGGTGCAGTGTGTTCTGGGGGGGGGGGGCGATGTGGGGTGCATAGGTGTACTGTGAGGGGAGAGATGTGGGGTGCATGGGTGTACTGTGAGGGGAGAGATGTGGGGTGCAGTGTGTACTGTAAGGGGAGAGAAGTGGGGTGCATGGGTGTACTATGGCGGGGTGCATGGGTGTACTGTGAGGGGAGAGATATGGGATGCAGGGTGTACCCAATGAGAAATGGATGGGAATGGGTGGAGTCAATTTAAAAGTGGGTGGAGCTAAATTTGGCACACCTTATCCACATTTTGTCCCTCTTTCTGTCCTTTAAAAGTTGGGAGGTATGACCATCCGTGAGGCAGGAGATGTAATAGCAGAGGTAATAGTTATTTTCCTGCTCTTAGTCAAACGAAAAACCAAGACAACCCTTTAAAGAGAGGCTCTCACCAGATCCCAGCCCCAAAGAAACATAGGTTATGGTCTCCTGTATCAAACAAGATCTGCAGCTTTTCTGAAACGTGGGGCTTTAACCTTAAAACAGCAATTTCTACACCCAGATAAATGTTGGGCTGTGGAATCAGATCCAGTTTTGGGTGAAGTGGAATTTTGATTTAAAAAAAAAAAAAAAAAAAAAAAAAAAAAAGTCATTTTAAATTCTATTATATCATTTCTATAAATTAAATAGATACATAATTTGTTACATACTAACTTTCATGGGAATTCAATCACTACCTTTATTTCATGAATTTTTACTGCTTCTGACTGATCGTGTCAGCCATTTACACAGGAGTCAGAGTCAAAGTCAGTCTGTGGAGAAACGGAGGAGTCAGAGTCCATGGTTAGAGTCACTGACCCCACAGCCCTGGATACAACGTATATGCTATAAAACGATCTGTGCGTCAAATCTTTTGGCGGTGCCGAAACTGCCACCATACTCTAAAACCAGGTTCAATGCTGGTTTAACCTAAAAAGTATCCAGCTAAACTGGGAGCCGGAGACAGTTCCACTTTAATGCTCGGCAGTCATGCAGACATTTAATTTTATATGGTTCACAGCTGTCAGAATTTCTCCTCCAGAGAACCAGCATTGTCTAGCCCTGAATCAAATTGTTTTATAGAACATCACTAAATATAAATCCAATTTTTACAGATTTTCTGGCACAAATCACAGCCCATGAAGAACAGGAGCAAAATAAAAAGTGTGTAACTACTGATTCCTTAAGAAATCCAAAGGAATTCAATAAAAAAAGGATTTAGACCAGAGAAAAAAACCCTAAAAAGCTGCAATTTTTAGCAGAGAAATCAAAGTAATAACTGTGGAGCATTAAGGTTAGTGGGGAAAACAGACAAGCGTCAAGAGCATCAGAACCTACATCTCGTCTCCCAGATTCCCCTCAGTTCCTTTCAGCACAGACATACATCTTCAGATGTGTATAAGGCTGGATTCACACTAGCATTGGAGTCTTTGTAGGAGAGCAAAGGAGAACTTTTCCCTTTGCTGGTTTTAGTATAAAAATTGGCAAAAACCAGGCGGACCCCATTATAAGCCCATAGAGTTTGTGGGTTTCTGCGTGTAACCGCTTTTAAAGCAGGAAGGGTTTCCACCTTTTGGGTTCCCATGTGGACCCGAAGGACAGAAACCTGAATGTTATGCCCTGTTCACATCTGCTTTTGTATTCTGTCCAGGGAGAGTCCGCCCGAACGGAATACTAACGCAATTGCAAGCGCTGTGCTGTAAAAGCACACGGACCCTATAGACCAGTGGTCCTCAAACTGCGGCCCGTGGGCCACATGCGGCCCGCCAAGCACTTCTGTCTTGCCCCACCGACAGGCGTGCATTTATAATGAAGCTCCTGGGGAGCTCGGGCCAGGCCATGGAGCGCACTTCACTTTACCTATTGGAGGGCACCGCTCCCGATGTCTGTGCGACCTGCTCTGTCTCCGGCCCACTGTTTAAAAAGTTTGAGGACCCCTGCTATAGACTATAATGGGGTCTGTGTGCTTGCCGTGCACTGCCCACAAGAATGATTCATGCGGGCAGTGCACGGCAAGCACACGGACCCCATTATAGTCTATAGGGTCTGTGTGCTTTTCTTGGAAAGCCCCTTTAAGCAGCATCTTTAAAGGCTATACCCATCTGCAGAGATGGAAATAATTGTTCCCTTTTAAAATCACTATGTCCAGAACTTAAGGGAACAGTCAAGCAGCGGTGCTGAAGACTGTTCCGATAACTCCCACCGTGTACAATGGGGGCTATGGAAAGAGCTATCCCTTTAAGGAATTTGAAGCAGATTTTGGAAGCTTGTTTTGAGGTTGATCTTGAAAATCTGCTCCAAAACCAGCTACTAAATCTTCTTCCCATTCATTCCTATGAGAGTTTCAGGCAGAATCTGAGCGAGATGCTTCATTTTTCTGCCTCGCTCTGGAATAAATGAGATGGCAGAAATTGGACATGATTTTGAGGCTGATTTTCAGCTCCAAGTACCTCAGAGTGAACATACCCTAAGCATGTTCGTTTAGGTAACCAGCCCCCATGACATGAAACGTTGCGAATCAATGTCCCAGCTCCGTTCAATAAACACATTGCAGACACATAATTGTACGTGTCCATATTAATGACTATAACAACCTCCTCAAACACCGCTGACATTTTCACAAACACATCTATAACGGGAACAGAAAGCTATTGTATTTTCTGACCATCTCCGAAAATCAAACTCCAGTGACTGATAGATTTACATAATGGCAAACAGTCCTGACCTTGTCCCTGCACGGAAAGTCTTCATCAATTCATCAGCACTACCGCGACTTGCAATTCAGCATCAGCACCTATGTAGCCTCAGAGCACTAATGACTACTTTTATTTCCGTATACACGTCAATAGTAATGGATGAAGGCAAGCGTTCTCTGTACTTGTGTATACAGCAAAATACAAAGCAGGTACATAAATAAAATGCAGCAGAATGCGTCAGTAGGCAACTAATAAGAAGTCAAGTCTAACTCTGGAACGGTGGAGAGAGGCCTCATACCTTGCGTTTTTACTTTCCTGAACTTATAGCATGACCATGGCTCAATCTTATTCACTATAACTACTGTGGTACTTTACACATTAAGCCTTGTAACCTACTAAGCTAGACACTTAACCTAGAGCCGTGATGGTACGGGTGCCAGAGGTGGCACTTAGAGGCCTCTTTGTAGGCACCCATCTGTGGCACAGATCATACTATGTGGAGGCCACTGTGGAGCAAATTGTACTGTGTGTGGCCCACTGAGGAGTAGATTGTACTGTGTGGAGGCCACTGTGGAGCAAATTGTACTGTGTGTGGCCCACTGAGGAGTAGATTGTACTGTGTGGAGGCCACTGTGGAGCAAATTGTACTGTGTGGGGGCGCACTGAGGAGTAGATTGTACTGTGTGTGGCCCACTGAGTAGATTGTACTGTGTGGGGGCCCTTCAGTATTTATATCACATAGTATTGGTTATATAGCAGACAAGTGATATTACAGGTCATAGTAACATTGTATGGTCACTATAAAATAGATCTGTGCAATGCAAATAGTGAACATTAATTGTTCAAAATTATACCAAATGCAGTGCAAAATTGTTTCTATAATTGAAAGCTCTGAAAAGCCCCATTCACTCCACTGTATATTGTGGGTCTGTAAGTGTCCGCAATGGTGGACCTGCACAGTATTAAGGTTAAATTGACGTGTTGGCCCTTTGCAATAATTTAGTAGGTTTTGGGTTGCAGTTTGGGCACTCGGTCTCTAAAAGGTTCACCATCACTGATCTACAGTATGGGATTATTAACGGCTATGGACACCTTCTGAATTGTAATATTCTTTAATGCTCAATCATAAATGACATGAGAAGAGATATGGAAAGCATTCAAGTCTTCAGGTGGAGGCAGATCACTAAACCTACACTGAGTCAGTGTGCATCGTACAGAGCACCGAGTCTGCAGGGCAAGTTTACAGATCTCTCAAGTTGTGCATCAGTGCTCAACCAAGGCATACTCTGTCAGGAGAGGGAGGAGAAATTGATATACTCCTCCTCAGCATCAGTGTCTGTTGGCACAAGGGTTACAAGATCTCTTATGAGTCAGAGAAGTGAAAGCAGTAAAGGGATGAGATTGTGGTGATACATAAGATCTAGTGAAGACCACAGCACCCCAGACCTCACAACCAGCATGTATTACTAGGAAGGACATGTCGACATAAGAAGAATCAGAAACTGGGAGCAGCTTGCAAACTGCATATATCAGTGTGAAAATAAAAACTGCAGAAATTTAGTGCAGTTGTATTTCTGAGCGTAACCATTGATGTATGCAAACATTTCTCTATGTCAAAAGAGTCCATATTTTTTAAGATCCTGACAGTAAAGTGCTACAATGCAAACACGGGCAACTCATCTGTCAACGGATCTATCTGCAACTCAATCATGAAGTCTCTGCCTTTAAGAAATGATGCCCAAGATAGATTGGAAGGAGGGCAGAAGTCACATGTGCTGGCTAGTGCAGGCGGCAGAATTAGCAAGCCCGACACCGATGCCGAAAACTCATTTACAGTAAACGGTAATAACAAAAAAAGCCGTTTGGAAAACAAATAAATGTAATTCTAGGCTCAGACGTGGGACTGGCATCCATCCCCTACTTCATGAAAATGCATGGTGCTGAGGGCGCTCTCTTTTCTTAAGCCTTTATCTGCTAACTACTCCCCCAATTAATAGTTCTCGGGGATGGCTTCATGCCTCTCGAGCACAGATGTTTTTAATAAAACTTTTGTGCATGCAAATTGCTACACTCGCCCAATTAAGGGCATGTTATACATGGCGTGGAGATGGCGCTCGGCTAAACCCCTTTTCCAAATAAATCAACTTGTTTCTGCTCCATTAACAAGGGTTATTTACTGCTCTATATAATGCAAAGTGCTTGTGATGGGGCCAACCAATGAGCGGCCGAACGAGCCAATCACTTGATTGATTGCAAATGGCCGATACGGCTTTGTGATTTATTCCTAAAGATTTCACCTCATTATGCGCTGAATAATACCGGAGTCTTGAGGAGATTGGGTCAGGGCAAGGAGATTGGAGTGGAATAAACGGCTGAGTAATGTATTCCAGGTTGGAACAAACGCTGGGTTTTTGTTGTTCTTTTTATCTGCATATAAAGGGGGCCCCATATATTATTTATGCACCTTTATTTATTTATTGGCATGTGTTTTGTTTTTTTTTGTTGTACCTCCATATTCCATGCGCCTTGTGTACAAAAAAAAAAAAAAAAAAGTTGTAATTGCACAAAATTCACCTAATGGGACCTGTGATGTGGTCAGATAAGTCAGTATTTTTTTTACGTGCACTTGCCCATTTTTTGTGCCTTTTTCAAAGAGGGGCATTTTATAAATGGAGCGTAAAATGTTACTGCATATAAACCATGCCCAATTTTCCTGACTAAAAAGTAAAGCCTGAGTAAGGGTCCATTCACACAAGGAAAATGGTGAGGAATTTGGTGTGGAATTTCAGCGCTGAAAAAAAGCCTCCCATTGACTTCAATGGGTTCTGCTAGCAGAAAAAGGAATCAATGGGAGGCTTTTTTTTTTTCAGTGTTGAATCTGATGCGGATTCCTCACCAAATTCAGTGCTATTTTCCTCCATGTGAATGGATCCTACAAGCCTTCGGTTATCAGTATGTTCTGACACCTGGGTCCCGTAAAGATCAGCTGCTCTGGAAGCTTCTTGGCACTGGAAGCTGCTGCAGTGGAAGGGAAGCATATGACGTCTACTACTCAAGAAGCGGAACTCCAGTTCCTTGGAACGATCATCAAACCACAGACGTTGCTGCAGAGCCGCTCCTATGGAAAGATTAGAGAGGACCGGACACCTCTCCTGACATGTCTGATTTACTAATGGAGAGCCAGTCACATAACTGCACTGGTGCTCCAGTTACAAGGCGCTTTAGGGGGGACTTTCAGTGATCAGACATTTTTTCTCCTCTGTCCTGGGGTAGGGGATAAGCGTCCGTAACAGCGCAACGCCTTTAACTATTCTCCCTGCCCAACATTCGACTCCAAATTGGTTCTCTTCTTGTAATTAATATTAGTAACAAAAGTACTTGACTGGGTTCTGTGCCTGCCAACAGGGAAAAGTAATCAATTGACACCGCTATATCGGACATGGTACAGATCAATACAAAACTGCAGCTAACTAATAATTAAACCTTATTAATGAGCCTTACCTCATCGCTTGTAAATGGCACAGGGGTAGCTGTGGAGGACCATATAATACATGGCCATACTGTGTCCTCCTAGAGAGATACTAATCTGATAGTAATAGAGGGTGTCCCAAGTGAGGGATCATATAGGGCACATGAAAAGAGGTAGCCCTAATTGAGACAAACCTGTCAGGCGATTTCTAAGAACAGGACATTACCTAGAGAGAAGCTGAGCCAGGTCATAGATAAGTTTATGGGTTTTAGAGCAAGAGTAAATCCTGAGGAGTTCAGTTTAGCCTATCCACACAGGATAAGACAGCTTGAAGGAGTGCATGAAGACTGTCAGCATATATGAGCAGGAGAAGGCAACATTCACAGCTGTGTTGCAGACTCCGTTGTAGAGTCTGATGAAAATCGGAGAAAAAAATGCCTGCATGGGAGACTTTTTCCTCCACTGGTTTCAGTTTACAAACAATGGACCCTTCAAAAGCCCACCGGGCTACGTGCAGCACCACTGTTTTATCGATTCGCCTCTCCATTGTTCAGGTCCCCCAACCAGTGTAAACTTAGCATAAGCAGGACTTACACCTTACACCTTTCTAACCTTAGAAAAAACAATGGGAAGCAGATTCAGGCCGTAATTCTGCTGTGTGAACATACCCTAAGAATGGATTATATAGCCAGCTGCCAGAGGGAGAAGGAGACTGATCAAGTCTAAGAAACACAGATTACACAGCAAAAGAGAGAGGGGGGGGGAGGGAGATTGTGGGAAAGTTTCAAAAACAAAAAGAGAAATCTAAATCCAACCAATATTTGGTGTGGGTGCCTTTTGGAGGAGGAATCCTGGAATTGATGATATTTGCCCCTCCAGTATCATCCAGTCTGTCTGGGATTACATGAAGACATTGAGTGGAATAACCCTACATCCACAGATGATTCCCAAGATGTTTGAACCAACCTCTCTGGCGAGTTCCTGTCTGCCTAGAAGAATTCATGGAAGGCAAAGGGCAAAGGTCACACCAAATATTGATGGGATTCCTCTTTTGTTCATTCCCTTCATTTTGTTAATTGACAAAAATAAACAGTTTTTTTTTCCCACCCCTGCCTAAAACTTCTACCCTATACTGTAACCAACAACAATTGCAGTCCATCTAATATTAAAGCTCTCTCTATCCAAATAAGAAACGGTTCTCAATTTGCAGAGGAGAGAAAGGCTGGGGATTTTAGCAAACAAGCGCTTGCGGCCCACACAGCGGCTACATGTGCATAAATCCTATTATCCGTCTCTCTGCGGTATCCCCTTAAGTAATACGAGACGCCTAATGTGCGGGGTTCCAGCTCTCGTATTTGGATTACAAAGCCTTAGAAGAAGTGTACAGTAGGTGCAGAGTTTTATCGCTCGTTTCGACAGGAAGTTCCAGTTATTCCAAGCTCAAACTGTAAAGAGAGCAATGGCTTTTTTGTTTCCCTACCACTTTCTCTCCTACTGAGAGTGCCTGTCCTGCTAATGTAATCTCTCCATCCTGCCTAGCAACACTCGTATTCAGCGCCCCCCGAGGATTCAAAGCCATCCAACCAGTATTGTCCGGCCGCACAATGCCAGCTATGTATCTGAGAGTCCTCAGCGAACAACTGGCCAATGTGAAACATTTATTCAGATAAAAAGCATCCCACCCTGGGACCAGACATTTTATTAGGCCTCTCATAGGATTAAATGTGCACTACGAACCTCGGAGTTTAATAAGATCACACAAGACCAAAACTGGTCAAAAACAAATTCAAAAAGTCATTCTTTTCATAGATTTCCACCCTTTGCAAGGAACATTGAGCCTCGCAGGACACAGCTTGTGCAATTGTAGACTGGGGACCTCGACATGACAATGAATGGCCTCCAACTATGAGCAAAAAAAAACACCAATAAAGTAAAACAGTACAATAAACTAGTATCGGATGATGCGTGTAAAGACACAACCAGCTTATAGAGTTACAGAATGTCCAATAGAACCAATGCCATCATAGAGAGGTTACATTACTTTCCCGGAGAAGGTGGCATCATACGTTATATATATATATATATATATATATATATATATATATATATATATATATATATATATATATAAAGTTTTAAATAAAATCCAGAATTTGCCCACCCTCCCATTTTGCTCACTTTCCTGCACTATCCGGTACTCCGTAACATCTTGAAAATATGGCAGGACTCTTAGTATGGGAAACCATTTTTTACCAATATGGTTTGGTATACTGAAAAGCAACAATCCATTAGGGATGCATAGGTCTTATTCACATCTGCGTTTGGTATTTCGTTCGGGGAGTTTGCTTGGGGACCCCCAACAGAACAGAATACTGAAGACTCCACGTGGACTCCCAAACGGAATACCGAACGCAGATGTGAACCAGGCCTTAGAAGGTAATAGAGAAAAAATGAAAAAATTTTCCAGCTCCACTCCTTGAGTCCCTTTTTTTTGATAAAACGTAGCGTTTATTGGTACATCGGTAAAATTCCAGTATATGTTACAGGCATGGTCACTGATAAATTAACTCCATGTTCCCAAGAAAGCCAGCTGACGCGTTTCAAGGACGGGCGCGTCCCCTAAAAACGCGTCAGCTGGCTTTCTTGGGAACATGGAGTTAATTTATCAGTGACCATGCCTGTAACATATACTGGAATTTTACCGATGTACCAATAAACGCTACGTTTTATCAAAAAAAAGGGACTCAAGGAGTGGAGCTGGAAAATTTTTTCATTTTTTCTCTATGGACATCTCCCACAGCCGATGGGTTGTTTCACGTGCTACCTCTGTCCCGGAATCTGGCTATATATCTAACATCGTTAATCTGGACTGGCTCAAGTAAGTGGGCTGTATTTATCCTTTCCCAATATCTCCCACTTAGAAGGTAATACCTATCTTTACTGATACATTGTGCCAAAATTGTGGTAAACCTTATGACAAAAAAAAAAAAAAACACTTGTCTTCCTGGGCTTACACCACATTAAAGGGATTATCTGGTTTCAAATATTGAACTATATGAGGCAGCTGTGGCACTCCCTGGGCGCCACTTCACAGGCAATGTGACCAATGAATGTGAAGTCACAGCCTGACTGCAGTTCACTTGAATGGACTGAGCTGTCACCAATGCTGTCCTTGGTAAACTGCCGCCCCTTCATACAGCTGATCGCCAACTGCAGTTTTCTCAGTGAACCAATTAATTTAACCTGTAAGAACTACATTAACTGCAACATGTAAATACACCCTTAAACAATGTAAGCCTTTTCATTACACTGTGGAGTAAAGTTACGAATAAATTCTGCACTCAACTCCCACACACCGTATACCAAGCACAACAATACCATACTGTTAACATGCATCATTCTACTATCTAAACGGAAATAGTTTTATGGTCAAACAAACCCTATTTAGAGCTGGGACATGTTTGCTCTCTAGATCAAGATTAGGCATTTTTAATGTTACATAATAACCCGGCTGAAGGACAGTCTCATTCTTGTCCAAAAGCGACAGAACTTCTGCCAGACACAGTCATTGTCCTAACATGGTTTTCTTCTTAAGTCTTTAAACCTAACTAAACTTTCAAACAATTTTTGAATTTCTGGCAGTTTTTGTGACATTAATACATTTTGTAATATACTTTATTAACACATTTCATCTCCTTTCTGTGAAATCCTGCATCTCTCTATCCCTTCCCTTGCTTCTCTATTGAGAGCTATACACTGCTCCTCACGGCGTACGGTGTATGGGCTTGGGTGTAATGCAAGGGTGCGGAAGGGTCACTTCAAGCAGTTGTATCTCAGGCGTTGTAAAACAGAGACGTGCTCCTGGTGTCATATGAGAGGAGATTCTACATTAAGTCACTGTATTATTTCCAGACATAGCATGGATTGTGAGCAGCTACATATAAATATCTCAATCCCGATTATGTTTTCAACTGATGATATCAGATAACTTAGACTTTCCGCTTTCATATGACACCAGAAGCAGTTTCTACATGTTTAATGCCCAAGATCTAACTCTTTAAAGTGACCCTCCCCATCCTGATTCTCTCTTCAAGCCCGTGCACTGTAGACAGTGACAAGCTCTCAATATAGAAGCAAGGGGGAAGACTAAAGAGATGTAGGATTTCACCAAAAGGAGACAAAATTTGTTAATAATGTAGATACCAGAAAATCAAAAATTGTTTGAAAGTATAAATACCTGATTATAAATTTGCAGCTGTCTGCACAGAGACCGAAACTTAAACAGCATCTTATTAGAGGCCTGCAGATGTAATGTGGAAGGACACAAGATGTGCACACAGGTGGCTCGCTGGAAGCAGGTGTGTAGCCGAGGCAGCTGGTGGAGATGGAGGAGAACAGCAGGTGGTGAAGATTGAGCAAAGCAGCAGGCTATGAGATGGGAAACGTGAGGACGGCAGGAATATTCAAAGCCACACAAGAAGGTGAACAAGGCCTATACAACGAAGGCAAGGCTCGCTCAAACACAACAGGATTAGCTCATTATGTGTGATTTTGCAATGCTCCATTGTATGTCATCTCCACTAATAAACTATGGTCACCACAAGAATTAGAAGGTATAGATGCAACTTTACATACCTGCAACGAATCAGGATTCTCTTAAAAAAAAGTCAAGTCCAAAAGGCTTCTAAAACCAAAAGCATTCCTGTTTTGAGGGGTTTTCAGGTCACTAAAGCATATTTTGTATTGATGATCTATCCTCCGCCCGGCCCCCACGCAGATCAGCTGCTCTGAAAGCCTGCAGAGGCTGATGTAGTGCAGGCTGCTCAGAATCAAGTAACAGGAGCGGTGCTGCAATTACCTGCAACCACTGCCACATGGACAGAGCTGCAGAGCCGCTGCTATTACTTGAATCTGAGTAGCCTGCACATGGTACCCATCCACTGTACTGAACAGCTGATCTGCTTAGGATCCAGGTGTTAGAACCCCATGCATCATATTGTGATGAGTATAGAAAATCCATTGGGGACAAAATAGGACCAGAAACATATTCTTGTAGTCACAGACTGATGAAGCAATGAAGAAAATCATCCTTTTAGGGATGTTAATCAGTCAAAAGACCAATTTGCCACAATTGCCTATAGACAGCTGCCAGTGCTGTTACTATAAGCCAGAATGACCACCCAACAGCACCCCCAAGTCATTGACATTTTTAGAGACTCTGCAAAATCAGTCTGTAGACAAATCTAAGGGAAGAAAGAACCCCCGCCCCTGGTGCACTTGTAGCCCGATTCACATATCCATACAAAGATGATCATCTCTGCATTGCCTTATCAAGTTTGGTTTTCTGCTCCTATTAAATTGGTTTGATGGGAGATTTGGACCGGACACACTCTTTATAAGGGCTCAAAATGCACAAAACCCAACTGCAAACTAAGTGAGACAATGGAGATACATGGCGGTGAAGCCTCGGCCACACAACTACGTGCCAGCAAACGTAATGTCTACAACTGCAGTGCCTATAAAGATGGTGTGATGGAGAAAACAGCTGCACAGATTTGATCTGAACACCTTTGTGTATTGTTCTCGACAAGAAATCCTAGTAATCCAATTATTTAAGAAAACTGATGAACCATAGAAATGTACTGAGCTCGGTAATTATACCGAAAAACACTTCTACGAATCCAACCCTACAAAATACCTATCCTTCAAAGATTACCCGAGTCATATCAAAAGAGAAAAAAAATCATTCACCCAGTAACAAATTCTGCTTACATAAATACCTTGAGCCCAGTGTTCTCAGTTTTGTCGGTATCTTCACAGAAGTCATTGGTATGGTCTACAGAGATCATTATACTGTTAGGGGGCCAACCTTACAGCTGAACATCATCACTGGATGGTGAAGAACAGCCCTTTAAGACTATAAGTGCATGGGCAGGGGGCACTTCTGGCCGCCCAGTGAGAATGCTGCCGCTAGGGTCACACTAGCGCTGGCTCACCATTTTTTCGGAGCCTTTGGGGTACCGGACAACTAAAACAGGGGTTAGACAACCAGAGCCCAGTGGACCCTATATAACATGGTTTGTCGGGTAACCGTTATTTCCACTATAGATTTTCAGCGGACTCTGTAGTGCAGATGTGAACGTAGCCTACACCGAGCCCAGCCCCCCTGACAGTAACAGCAGCATTATGATAGGATTTAACATTCCCTGACTTGGAGGTCCTATTTGGCTGAGTTCAGACGGGAATTTTTGGGCCTAGTTGGGAGGGAATGTCTTCAGGCTGACATCCACAGCTGAATCGGCCGCGGAATCCGCCTGAAGAAAGGGCAAGTCGCTTCTTTTTTCCGCAAATGGGAACACACTATTCTCTGAAAAAAGAAATAATCGGCCTCTATTGATTTCAATGGGAGACTATTTTTGGTCAGGATTTTGAGGCGGATTCCGTGTCAAAATCCTGACCAGAAAACCCTGTCTGAACTCAGCCTTTAACTTTACAGATCTCCTACCACTGCAATTCCGATGCTTACTGTGACCCTCTAGACCAGGGATAGGGAACCTTCGGCTCTCTAGCTGCTGTGAAACTACAACTCCCAGCATGCTCCATCCACTTCCATGGGAGTTCCAAGAACAGCAAATCAAGTGTGCATGCTGGGAGTTGTAGTTTTGCAACATCTGGAGAGCCGTACGTTCCCTACCCCTGCTCTAGACATTCAACACAACCAGAAATGCAATCACGGCCTGAGATGGGTCACTACTGGGGCCAGTGATCTGGTTGGTGTTGAGATAGGATCCTGCGGCGGAAGAAGACATTGAAGATGACGCGGCGCATGAAGGAGGCGGCGCTGGAGACACTTCTCTGGCAGTGGTGGGGACAGCCCCATTGCTGTTTGAGCGCTGGGGCCCGCCCCCATCGCTGCAAGAGAACTCATTTGCATATCGGTAAAAAACAGTATTTCTAAAGAACAGCGCGGTGGAGACCACGTCTAAAGGTAAGAGACGAATAGCCTTCCTAAAGGCTATTCCAACGTCTTATCCACAAAAAAAGGTTTTAATGGTAGAATCCCTTTAAAGAATTTCTTCATATTTTACACACATTTTGTATCAGTAGATTAAGATGAAACTTGCATTATACAAATTCTAAACCTAATGAACATTCTAAAATATCAAAAACGTGCACCTTAAACTAGAATATAATATGAGCAAAAAATCTTTTTTTTTTCCCTTTAGAAACCAGAAATTTCCTTTGTCCAGCTGGCCAAACATATTGCATAACTAAAATCTAGCAACAACAGATGTTCCCGGGGATCAATCCAGAACACTAGCTGGGGCATGTCAAAGTAAATCGTCATCAAGAACTGTACAAAATCGGATCATGAAAGAGGAATCGCAAATAATTTCTGTTCCACACTTCATAAACATTGATATGATGGATATCCAAACAGATGTTAAGTCTCCTCGTATCATTTATACTGGAGGCGAACCCAACACCAGAGTATGTTCATGGTTGAAATTGGGTTAGTGTATAAAAGAAAGGAAAGACAGTGCAAGTCTGTGAGAACGAAGGGAATGGAAGGCAAGATTATTATCCATAGTCCAGAGGCTGAAATTCAATATTGCAAGTACAGAAGTTGAAAATGGTAATGTCTAGGAAATATGGGGTCTCGAAAACTTTTTTTTTTGGTTTCTCAGAACTTACGGCTCAAGCTGAACAGAATCAAAGACCATCAGACGGCATAAAGTATGGACGTTATGTATCATCGGTACACTTGACTGGAACCAAGTGTTGGTTCATGCATAAAATATGGCGTCGCCAAACTAGGAGCAGTTGGGGTTCGCGTTCATAGGCGTAAAATATGTTCCGCTAAAATTCTGCCATGTTTTCTTTAGTCTTGACGACGGTCAATACATAATATGTCGGGAAACTGATCTGGCAAGGCTGTAGGAGTATGGGAATGTTGGCCAACCTAAGGCCGCCTGCAAGTTGTAGAGATTTTTTTCCTCTACTTAGCCAGCACTTTTTGGCACCAAGTATTAACATGTGGAAAGTGAAGCCGGTTGTGATAACATTTGTACGGCCAATCATTTGTTCTGCTTTCAACCATTTTTTAATGCTCAAGCTGGCTGTGTAGTTTCAGCGATACCGATAAACCACTTTTCTCCGCACGTCATATATACCATAACTGTATAAACTTGATGCCTTCTTACCCATTCCTACTATGTAGAATACAGTTTCTCAATGTTTCTTATGCTTGGTTCACACTAGCGTTTGGCTAGCTGTCATTCCAGACCGCAAGATGAAATACCCATCTGCTAAAAGGCGTTTACACCCGCGGACCACCCAGAGGGGTCCACTGAGTGTCTGTCGGATTTCTGCCGGTTTTATACTGAAACTGGCGTAGAGAAAAGTCCTCCATGCAAGACTTTTCTCTCCACCGATTTTAGATGAAACCTGCGTCAGAGTCTCTAATGCAGATGTGAACCTAGCCTTAGCCAAACACCCCCCGAGACAGTAATCATACAATGTATTCTATATTAATGGAACTCTTCAAAACATCATGTTAATGACCTATCCTTATGACTTCAGTGGGGTCCTAAACCCTGCAAATTGTATGGAGCCAGAAATGGTCTGTAAACTGTAAAGTGCCGCAACTCTTGTGGCTCAGTTCCTATTCACTTTGCAGTACTACTGCATCTAAGTCTTCACACAGGCACTACCACTATTCCCATAAAATTAGTCCTGAATGCCAATAAAATACATAGCCGCAATTCCACTGCAACAGCCAGGAAAACTCCAATCCTGGCAGGCGCACAGGCCACGGGAAAACAGCCGCTAACAATACTGTGCAAGCGGCCATTTTCCTGTGGCCTGTGCAGTCTGCTCTGCCCAAGGCCCGAGGCCTAGAAGTTACGAGCCTGCGCCGGAAGAAGACGCTCAAGACGACGGTGCCTGACGAAGGAGGAGGTGTCGTTGGAGACACTTCTCTGGCAGCGGCGGGGCCGCCCCCATTGCTGCAAGATAACTCATTCGCATACCGGTAAAAACCGGTATTTCTAAGGAACAGCGCAGCGGAGACCACGTCTAAAGGTAAGAGATGAATAGCCTTTCTAAAGGATATTCCAACGTCTTATCCACAAAAAAAAAAAAAAAAAGTTTTAATGGTAGAATCCCTTTAAAGAGGACCTTTCATGTCCTCCAACATTGGCAGTATTATATACTGAATTCAGCACAGTGTCACCTTTGGCGGTATGCATCCCTGTGGACAAAAAAAAAAAAAAAAAAAAAAAGTCTTTAAAAAATTCTAATCCTGAAGACCAAAAATAGGCAGTCCTGAAGAAGATGAAAGTACACCATTGGTACCAAACAAGTAACAGACACAACAGATAGCCCATGGGGTAACAAGAGTCTCATGGTGAGAACCTAGGACCCAGAAGACTCTAACCAAGCGTCTTCTTTGACATGGACCTCTTGTTTCACAAACACAAACTCTTTCCAAATGATGGTTGCCAATGTTAATTCTGGAACATTTCCTCTAACATTGAACTTTTCGGCAAACTCTAGGAATGATTTATGGCTTAACTGTGAACTCTGAGCAACTAAATATTGCCAAACCTCAAACCGGGAGTTAAAAAAAAAAAATAAAAAAAAATAAAAAATCAATGTTCTCTTGGCATACAAACATTTTATAGGATAGTCCGTAAAACAGATCTAGCAAACATCTTTGTAAATGCTCCGCCATCTGTTTATTTGTTATAATAAAGTAATAATTAGCAGTCATGAAGTAAGCGAGAGCAATTGATGGCATCGTTAAGTGCACCTGTTTCTCATAAACCGCCGCTACTGTACTCTACCGCGAACGCAAAAGAAACTCGCTATGCAACGCTATAAAAGCTTGTTAGGAAAATAGTCCATAAAACAACCAAAAAGGTAAAACAAGGACACACATGGAAATGTGTATTAAAACCATTATAAAAAAAACAACCTATGTTGTAGAAAAATAAAAAAAAATAAAAAATGATATTGGAAGCCGCGGTGTCTGGAGCCCAGGCAGGACATCTGCTCCTGCTATCTGTTGCATATTTCCCAAACAATACCAATCAGGACGGCCTGAAGAGCCGGGGCTCTGCTCAAAAGAACACTGCCCCTTCTTTGGAAATTAAAGGCAAGAATTCTTTGCAACAGAAACCAGCGATTTACACAAAAAAGTTCCAAAGCAGCGGGGGGTTTTCTTGTTGAGATGATAAACATAAAGAGGTCTTTAGGCATGACTAAAGGAAGATTCTCTCCTATTATGTTGCTGCAGGATCAGAGCCAGAAACAGCAGACCAGGCTGGTTGAGACACAAATACAAGGGATAATGTAAATTGTGGAGCCTTGATCTAGGAGAGGTAACATATTTTTGAAAGCTATAGATAAATGTAGATATCCAGCAAGGTAGTGGAAACATTAGAGGATCTTGGTCTGTGACAGCTATTGATTTATGCAGCAAATCTCCCGAGCGCTGTATTCGATGGAGATCTAATGACAAGACCGTGAGCTCGGTTTTCTCATGTGAGACCCTCTTTTGTGGGATCAGCTTGAGTTGACATGAGAGCCATAATGGAAAACAAGTATCAACAGTAACCGGATACTTGTTGCATTTAAAACAATGGCAACCTGGTATTGAAAGTCAGTCTACGTCAAAGTCATTTCGCTCTACCAAACCACTCCAGTGTTTGGCCAGGTGTAGGGTAGATGGTTGGGACACATGTGGAGTAGCCGCTGTGAAGCTTATTGAGAATGGCCCTGTTGATCAAGAAAAATCATGAAGTGGTCTAACCAATTAAAGGGGTCACCCAGGGAGTGTATACATACTTACTTTACCAGGTTCCATTTGGTGAATACCTTAAGTTTCCTGGTCTGGTTACGAACCTGGGTCATATGTCCAGAACCACTACCTGACCAAAACTCAACCCACCACCTCCCTCCTTTCCCATTTTCACAGGTAGTTTAGTTACCTGTAATATGGTGGATGGTTTTACTATTATAAGTGATGCTGACCCTCAGGAGGAGGGACTCGAGTGCCAGCTACTGGTTCTGATCATGTGATCCAGGGTCGAAACCAGCCCAGAAACCCAAAGTACCTTACAAATAGAATCCAGAGACATAAGGATTTAAAACTCCCTAGATAATCCCATTAACTGCCCAATTTCAGTTAGATTGTGCAACTGTGAAATGTCCTTAGCTTGTGAAAGGACCTGTGTTTGGTCTGTGTTGCTGGAATTTATCTATTCACTTTTGCCTAATCTCTTCTGAGCTCTCTTATAAAGTGGTTGTGCCAGGAAAAAATATTTAGAAAAAAAAACCAAAAAAACTTTTGAGCAAATGTTCATGTTTACGTCACAGATAACTCTCCATTCCTGTTCCGGTGCTTCAAAGGTTCCCCACTGGTCTCTACTGCCCAACACAAACACATTGGGCAGTAGACTGGGGGAAGGACTGGTGATCTACAAAAAAAAAACAAAAAAAAACCCAAAACATATATATCCTCACCTAGATATGTTTTTCTAGCTGCACAACGCCTTTAACAAGTTTTAATCACCCCGAGAACTGATGCTCACTGTTTTCGTTAGTTTTTCGCACCCTTCTCTCAACTCTAGAGACTGTTATGCATGAAATTTACATTTACCAACCTATCTGGCTCTAACAATCATTTCATGATCAAAGTCGCTCTATTATCAGGTACAAAGACCCACAAAATGGATGTGGGGCATTGGTTTATTTTCATACTCAATTTAATGGTCTTTTATGGCAGAAGAAATAATCTTTATACCACTTGCACAACTGATGGTTTGCAATCTCTCGGAAAGATTGACAAGCTAACTATAAATTTCGCAATGCAGATATTCAGCCAAAATCAGAATGAAATATTAACTCTTGGTTCTGGGGTCCAATATCTAACAGACTTAATTTTTTTAAGCAATTCTGAACAAATACAAGTAAAACTGGCCAGACTGGTAGTCATGGAACTGGTCGTGTTGGCGGAACGCTTTCTCTCCAGATTAGAACCAGTTTAGTGCTATTATTCACAGATCGCAAAGTGGTTGCATAGTTGTAGACAGCTTCATTTTATGACCTGTCCCCCCCATATAGTGCTCTTCTATAGAGCTCTGAAGAGGATTCAACAGATGGAGACCTCTGAAATGTGAATTGCAGCATGACAAGGCTCACAGCTTTAAATAACAGAAGAGGTCCTGGGAGAGAGACCCCTCTTATTCTAGATGTTACACGGAGGCAGGGTAAAAGAAAAAAGAAGGGTTGTCAAATTAAAGGGGAAAAAAAATGCAAAATGGGACATCCAGTTGCTGAAAGCCAACGTACACGACATACAGCCGGCGTTTCAGGCAGAACTTTCCGGGGGACATATCCTATTGTGGTCCTATTTTATGACTAAACTATAAAAGTGGTATGAAATTATTTGCAAACCTATTATAAGAACTCACACAATACCAATGGTCATCGGCATCACCATTGCTTACAGGACCCCTAAGAGACGAGCCTGCGGCATTACATAGGTGTAGGTATAAATACATTGCGGTTTTATACTTGGATCCAATCTAAAGAGCTTTGTGATATTTGCATATTTTAATAAAATAATCTAAAGCCTTCATCAAGTGAATGAAGCCAAGTGCGGGAGAGAAATGAAAGGTGGATCTATCAGATTAATGTCTGCTCTACCGGAAGACGTACTGACCTATTCTAGCTAGTCCTATCTTTTTAGTTGGCTTTGAGAAATTGGATAATTAAAAGACAATTAACTTCTCATTGAAGTGCTCATTTATTTTATTTCCATACTATCATAATACCGCACCTTTCATGCCCTGTAATTCAGAGATTGCATTTGGCATATGGCTCATTGTGGGAACTTGTAAATGAAATGGCAAATGGATGATTAGTGGACAAATGTGTTCTTCTCCGTGAACTTAATAGTGTTTATGTGTCGTTTACGTGAAGTGGTGTCAGCTTAGACACCAGATAATACAGCATGGTGTCACAACTTTGTGCGGTAGCATGGAAGACCGGGTTAGGCTACGGTGTTTTATCCGTGCACATGTTTTGGGAAAGCTCCTTAAGCAAAGGTTGTATATTCCCATAGGTTCCTATTATACCAACGGAAGTCAAAGAAACGTTCTTTTGCTCTCTGTTGGACGGTATACATCAGGTTAGGCTTCTTTCACACAGCGGTTTATCCGTGTAGATCCGCGAAAGCTCCTGGAACAAAGGTTATATATCCCCAAGTGTTTTTTTCCCTGCACCATATGAAGGGATATTTACACTTAGTTATGTGGACCTGATTTTGAGGCAGATTCCTGAGGCTCACGATTTCTTCCTGACCAACATCTCCCATGTGATATTTTTTTTTTACTATGCGGATCCATAAAGTATACATCCTCCATACGGAAACCGGGGATTGACATTAAAGGCAAAGTATAAAGTGAGCCATATTTTGAAAACCTATGTAACGGATTCTGGATGCATGAGCACAGAGAGAAAGGCTGCCACCCATGGGACTCCTACGCATAGGAAAAGTAGGATTTTTTTTCTATTTTTTTTTAATATATAAAATTATTTATTTATAACATTTTTGAAATATAAAACAACATACAAGCAAAAACCCTGGGGAAGTAGGAAATAACTGGGGGGAAAAAAAGACAAAAAAAATCACTAAGAAACAACAAAAAAATGTATCAATAAATAGAAAGCAATTGGACGAAGTCCTGAGAAAATGAACAATGGGGGGAGAAGTAGAGAAGAGACAAGTGGAGAAAGTGAAAGAGCGAGTAATAGAAGTGTGGAAGAAGGGAAGGAAGTGAATAAGAGGAGAAACAAGAAAAGGAGAAGAAAGGGAGCAAAAGAGGGATGAGGAGTGACTGGGGCCAACTACCAATCCCTCAAAACCACAGCGGCGGCTAAGTCCTTGTTCACATCTGCGTTCGGGACATTTCGTTCCCCTAGCTGCATGAAATACGCGGAGAGAAAAGTCTTACAAGCAGCACTCTTCTCTCTTCATTTTTCGTGTGGAAACAACATGGACCTCCTTATAGTCTATGGGGTCCACGGGTTTCCTAAGGTAACTGCTTTTTTATGTGGATAGGTTTCTGTTCGGGAGATCCCCTATCGGACGTGAACCAGGCCTAAGCTGCAGTGGAATTTGATCGAACAGGAATTTTAATCAAGTTATGCCAAATCTTTTCCCAAAATACTAGATACCAATCTGCTCTGCTCCTCCTGCTTTATTCCACGCTACCAATTGGTTGGATATAAGTTTTATAGTGGCAGGTTTACTTAAAACGGAAGATCGGGTCTTTCTAAAAGAAAGAGGCCCGCTTGGTCACCCTTATCACTGTTTGCCCTTGTAAGACTACATTCACATCTCCATTGGAGGCGCCATTCAGAATCTCAGAGGCAGTCTAAAATCACAGCCAAAAGAAGTCCCACAAGCAAGACTTTTTGATTTCACAAAATGAGGAACCCCATTATAGTCAATCCCTTATGGGATCTGGTGTGGTTGGTCATTAAAAAGAATTTATTACAGAGCGGGCCCCTTTAGATCCAGTCTTGTGGACATTTCGAGTGCCTCTCTCCTCTATACCCAAGCCTTTCTGACAATTCCACCTCAGCTTATATCACTCTGCAATGATTAGACCTCCGGGAATAATATTGTAAGTATTGTTCTCTATTGGTCCCCTTTATACACGGTAAAATTAAAAACCATGAATAGAAAGTTTACAACGTTCCACCGCTTATATCTACGCAGCACTGTAAAAGGAAATCCATAGGATTGCGCCGTACGCTGGCGTTTGATAAATTTAGAGTTGCTTATAAAAGATACGAGAGTTTAATTTATTGATCATGACTTGAGGGATAGTGAAATAAAGGGAATTACAATCAATACGTACGCTGTGAAAGCCATCTGCGTGTTCTTCAGTGCTATCCATATCATACAATACACAGATTAACTCCAGGCAAATTGTATGAAGAGATTATTAATTACTGAAAAATACTAATATGGAACGGGAATTTCCCTTATAAAAAATGTGTAATTGTATCCAAAGTGATTATTCCTATTGTTGTATAACATAAGCAATTTTTACAGTCGAGGGTGAGAAACTTCAAGGGATTTTCATAGGTCTGAAGTAGTAAAGTCAAGAGCCCCTTTAAATGGATTAAAATTGTCTTATGGGCAGCGTCAAAGTAGTTCAAGCGCTAGATCAAACCCTTATGTTCTTGAAGTCTATGACTTCCTCACACTTATACTGTATCTGTGTGCGAGAAGATCATTTGGGCTAAATTGCACTTTAACCCCTCTCCATTTTCCTTCCCACCTTCAAAAAGTCCTAATTTTTTTACGTTGTTGGTCACATTGCCATATGACGGCTTGTTTTTTGTGACACGTTGTATAAGAGGACTTTTCATGGCCTGCACCAACTTCAATTCTTGACATCTACTGGTTCCAGCACAGTTTGAATTTTTCCTGTGGCCCCCATTGTTTGGTGTCTGAATATGCTAATTAGTCTAGTGTCAAGTGGGTGGTCTCAAGAATGAGCAGGCCATTAGCATACTAGGCACCAAAATTAACTGGTGATTGGTGGGGGGAACAGTGACTGCTAAAGTGCAAATTCCAGCTGTACAAAAATCAGTGGAGCAGAACCTATCCAAAGGACAAAATATGTTCTCAGAGTTGGTAGGACAATCTTTTGGTGGATAAGAGCAATGTAACATTAGATCTATAGGAATATACCTCCATTGTTATTACCCTCAAAAAGAGGGGCGAAATCTTGGTCTTCTATCACACTTTTTACTGAGTGAGTGACGATGTATTCATCTAGTCCAGGGGTAGGGAGCCTTCGCCTGTCCAGTTGCTGTGAAACTACAACTCCCAGCATGCTCCATTCACTTCCATGGGAGTTCCAAGAACAGCAGAGCAAGTATGCATGATGGGAGTTGTAGTTTTGCAACAGCTGGAGAGCCAAACGTTTCCCTACCCCTGATCCAGACAATCAAGAGTTAAATACAGAGGCACAAGCCCTTTTCCTGTTCTAGACTCATGGCTTATGACACTTTCATTGTACCAAGTGTCCAGCTGTGTGAGCAGAATATGGTCAAGCATCCAAGGCCTCTTGAATACAACTGTGCAGGCTGAAGTTCTTCCGAGGGGGCTCCGATGCTCCATTCCGATAATTACAGATCAGGTTCTATTGTGGTCCGTGACATCGGAACAGGATAGAACCATCAAATGGTGAGGGACGCAAAGCACGGATGCCAGAATTACATCAGACTGCATTCTGCTAAAGATCATGAAATAGCTTGGCCTATACACTCTGTCATCTGCATAAAGTCTAAGGTTTCATTTACATGACTTTGTACAGTGTGCAAGTGGGTAAAAACATAACCGAAGCCACAGATTGGTATCCGCAGTTTGTGTTTTTTGCTGACCCATACACTTATTACTCAATTACATTGTAATTTCATATATATTATTATATATATATATATATATATATATATATATATATATATATATATATATAGTAACAAGCTATGGGCTTGTAAATGAGGCCTAAAGGTAAACCTATCAATGTCAGACACCCCCTTGTAAATGTAAGTGGTGAAATTGTACAAGAAAAATGTATTTTACAAAAGTAATTATTTTTTTTTTTTTTTTTTTTTTTTACTTTGTGCAGTGCGGTCTTCTACATGGAAAAGACGACATTTTTGTAACTTCTCCCCACCGGCATGGACCTCGGAGCTCTTCTGAAAAGCAGCAAAGCACCACCATGTCCTTTATAGTGCCAAGTGCTAAGCTCCATATCGCTGGGGACCTGCATTCGTGCATACTCTGCTTTTCAACATGAAAAGTGATGACAGGACAGTATAATAAATGGTATTATCTAGCAGTATATATGCCTGAAGCTGCAGTTATGTATTAGTGCTTTAAAAGTTGTATTGTAATGGAAAACTATATAATCTACGCTTACTCCCACGTAGCCGTAAAGAGGAGAATATAACAAGCAAACTGTCTAATGCCTCCCAAACCGGCAGATTTGCTAATAGCAGATGTTTCGTGTTTTCCATTGACTTGCAAATCATTCGGAGCTTTCTTCAGGGCTTCTAAGTCAAATAAGTGCTTGTCAGTCAAAGGCGTTTCTTACCTTAGTCCACCCGGAACATTTTACCAAATCCAGACTGGTAGCAAATAATAATACTTGTGGCCCGTCTAGGTTCCCGTGCCTCATTTCTAACTATGAAAAGTACAGAACATTACAGAGGGATGTCCTGTGCAATGGTTGTACTGTTAGATTAGGTCTAATGCACAATCCCCTATCTTTTTATATACATGTGTACAATAAAAATAATCTTGGCACTTAAATGACTAAGACAATGTAAAGATCCTTTATATACAGTGGATTAATGGGTCTGTCCAAGGAGTTGTACCCGATTTTCTACCCAGTTTATGTTCCACGTACTCCTTCCTCTTGGTTTCCTCTCCATGGAATTGCTGATCACTATTGAAGATGTATGGATACCTTAAAGGAATCCTATCATTCACACACATTTTTTCTAGGTACCATAGCCTTAAGAAAGGCTATTCGTCTCCTACCTTTCGTTGTCTTCTCAGTGCTGCCATTCGCCTACAATCCCGGCTCTTGTCGGTATGCAAATTAGCTCTCTCACAGCACTGAGGGCGGGCCCCAGCGCTCAGACAGCACTGGGGGCTTCCCCATTGCTGCAAGAGAACTCTCTCCAGCGCCTCCATCTTCTTCAGCAGCGTCATCTTCAGCCTCTTCTTCCAATGGTAGCTTGTAACTTCTAAGGCCTCAGGCAGAGCAGGCTGCACAAGCCCACAGGCCACGAGAAAATGGCCACTTCCACAGTATTGTAAGCGGCCTTTTTCTCGTGGCCTGTGGGCATGCGCAGTCTGCTCTGCCCAAGCCACCGCCGGAAGTAGAGGCTTAAGATGACGCTGCTGAAGATGGAGGTGGCGCTGGAAAGAGTTCTCTCGCAGCATTGGGGATTCCCCCAGTGCTGTCTGAGCACTGGAGCCCGCCCACAGTGCTGCAAGAGAGCTAATTTGCATACCGACAAGAACTGGGATGGTAGGCGAATGGCGGCACAGAGAAGACAATGAACGGTAGGAGAAGAATAACCTTAAGGCTATTCCAACGTGGTACCTAGAAAAAAATAGTGTGTGAATGATAGGATCCCTTTAATCCATCGAAATATTGTTACAAGATAGCAATTACCAACTAAGCTGATACCAGTCTTATTCAACTTTGGATAAGCATGCATGTCTATTGAGTAGGGAACACGTCTGACAACAACCAAACTCGTGGTAAAATAGAATTTGGTTATGTTGAAATCCATCATAATTAAGGCTAGGTTCAGATCTGAGTTTGAGTTTCAGTAGGAGACGCCATTGCACATTACACCTAAAATCGGAGAGAAAAATCCTGCAAACACTAAGTGGGTTCCATTATAGAGCATGAGGCCTGCGGGTATCCGCTTTTTTAGCGGACAAACACTAGTGTCAATCTAGGGTAATTCTTGTTCTCCTCAAACACCTGTTCTCTGGAAGACCCTAACACACATTAGTTCATTGATCGAAACCATCAAAGCAGTTTTACCCTAAAACATAAAACCATGAAACATGTGAGAAACATACACTGTTAGGGACCGAACAATCCCACTGATTTATACGGGAGCCCATAGGGCTCCACTAAAGTTTCTGGCATTTTGACAGTTAAAGCAAGTTCTGCCAATGTCCTCACAATACCCTTACATTCTTTTCTATGAAACCTTGTAGCAGGAATAACAATGGCTGTGGTCCTATGTAACCTTCCTTATCTGTACTGTGCACCGCTTATATATTTACCCAACCAAAAAAGCCTTGAAACTCTGTAAATGTATATAGGTTTGTCGCTGAGGAGCAAAGCTTTGGTTTGAGGTCAAATAAGGCAATATCATTTAAGTGGACAGTTCCCCTCATGGGGGTACATATAATGAAAACCCTCCCTAAAGAAACTGATTGTGTACCAAAAAATTATCGTAATCAGTGGTTATTAAAGTTATTTGTCCATTCTATTACGTTTCATATGTCACTACGAACAAACTTATACCTGAATGTACAACCGCATGTACAGTAACTGTGTACTGGTGCAAATGTCCATTACATACTCATAAGACTTCCCAAACCACTGGCTGGTTTGCTACATGAAAATGGGCCTTTACACTATGTTTGGGACTGTAACAACGTACCCTTTTTGAAAAATAAACCTTAAATTGACAAGTCTCCCAAGGAGGAGGCGAAGGAGTCCAATCCTAGAGCCACAAATCCAAGAACCGTGAGGGCAGAACATTACATTTGGGAGTTGCCATTTTGGGGCCCTCCTGTTGTGGTCTACCCTACTGGAGAGAAAGTCTAAAAATTAACGTCTGTTTGACGGGTCATATGGCACCACAGGGTATGTTGTGTGGCTTTGGACCATTTCCTATGGTTACCCAGTGTCTACTCTGGTCTTGACTCAGGATTTGTCTTGAAAGAGGAGAGTTGGGAATTTCGCCTGACCAGCGGTGTTGGATCCGCAAGATCTAGGCTAGGATACTGGTCGCCTGTGCCTCAAAAGGCCGCTGCAAGTAGTATGGCGATCCTTCAAGTTAATGCAGAGTATCTTCTGTCGGGAGTAAAAATCTATATTTTTCTATGCAGGTATGAAATATAAAAAATTGAGAGTCTTCAGTATATGATACCTATTTTAATGGCTAACTAAAATGATGACAGATTGCAAGCTTTCAAGGCTCCTAGGCCTCTTCCTCAGGTATAGTTTAAACACAATTTCTGAAGGAAGCCATTAAAAAAGGTATCAACTACTGAAGACTCAATTTTTTATATTTCATATCCACTGGCTAACACGGTACATGTATACATATGTAGGACATATCTCAGAATGATGGAGGTGGTTTAGCTTTGGTCATATGGGCATAAATCGCCTCTTTATTCCGCTATGTCTAATTTATGCAAGTCTGTCGGACTCTATACAGAGACACTACAGATTCCAGTGTCTTGGGGCCTGGTAACAAGTGACATGTTAGGAGTACTATACATGAGAGCGTTACGGCGGGTCACACGGCAGCGATGCCTCACTACTGGAATACAAGCACTTGAACTTCTCTGTGACTCAGGCTTGGAAGGAATTGGCTGTGAGACAGCTGAACTGAATATCTGGTTTACGGCCAAACTTAACAGGCAGTGTCTCTCCCACACACGGCCCTGTCAAAGTGCCTGTAAACTGTAGTGTTGTTGTTGGCAGTAGCGCGTTTTCCTCAGCACTTCCTTCACTTCCCATACAGAGCCGAGTGATGATTAATTGAAGGACTTTGGTTAGAAACAATCCAAGAGAATTCCCCAATCATAATAAACCATTCACCAGAGTGCAATATTTATGAGCTCCACCTAGAGGATGAATGGAAAGAAAACTGGCCCAACACCATAGATAGATGGCAGATTAACGCTTGTATAACCGTAGGTCTTGTGAATGGGGAAAGGGATCTCCAGTAAGAACAAAGAATCCTGACACCTTAAAATTCAATATGCATCAACATTTGTCAGAGAGAAAGTTGGGCTGTCCCTATGCATATTAAATGGTTGCAGAATCCCTCCAAAAATGTACAGGTTTGCCTGAATCAGAATTGTATGGACATCTCTATGAGCATCCGTAATCCCCTACTGTGAATGCTTTGTAGAAGTATTGTCCCGCTATTAATAATGTCAGAAGGGGTATTATGTCTCTAAGGAGAATGCTGCCTTTTCCGACCACCTTGCAATGTACAGAAACATATGACCATATATGCTCTGCCAAGGATTGCGGGAAAAGACTATGCAAATAAATCCTCCTTGGGGTGTTAAAAAAAAAAAAAAAAAAAAAAAAAAAGGGAACTTGCTCTAGTGCCACCTTTTGTAAGGTAATTCCCTATAGATCAATGCATAGTTTTCTTGAAACCAAGTGGCATGATCTGGGAATAAAGTCATGCCGGAATATCTCTTCCAAAAGGAAGGGCGACCCATCCAGACAGATGTCTCAAGGTTATTGCCTCCCATTTAGTGCAAAGCAGGGTGCTGACTGGTTGGATTTAAAAAAAAAAAAAAAAAAAAAAAAAAAAAAAAAAGTTACTTAGTACACTATAAAACTTGTCCTCCATGTGCATAGCAAAACCCTTAAAGGATGTATCCACTTGTGAACAGAAGGCTGTCCCATCAAGACCGTGGACTAAAGGACGCTATAGAGAGGCGGTAGCCTACTCAGGATAGCCCGGACTAGCCTCCGCTTTGCATAACTTGGTGCTACTACCTGTTACATAGCCTCCCCCTTATTTCTATGCAAGCCCTTTATGCTATACATCTCCTATAGCAAAACAATGTGCTGCAGACTCCAGTCTCTCCAACGATACCGACTGATATACATTGAGGAATTGATTGTCCCGTTAGTAGAACTGCTTTAAAAGTAAGAAAACGTTGAACCAATCTCTAAGATCACGTTACCGCGGAGAGCATAATACACAAAAAGATGCAAAGCCTTCCCATCTAAAGTGAAATCAAACAGGATATAGCTCACAATCACCACGAGATAAGTACAGCAAAGTATTCACAAAGTCGCTCGATCAACACAGGGTTCAACCCAGCTGCATGACCCAAGTATAGAGTGACGGGATTAATGTACAATTTGGCCACAGCCCAGGTGACTTCTGGCATCAAAACTTGGCATCCGCAGCGCATGCGGGGCACCTGGTAGACAAATCAACAAGGGAGAAGGTAAATAAGAAAATGGTGTGTTCTCTACAGACATCCCCCACTTCCCCAATTCTACCGTCCCAAACCTAGTGATCCAAGTTTACGACCAACAAGTCTACGGAAAATCACAAGCACATGGGCTTTCCGACCTCGAGACATTTCTGCAAACTCTTCTATTCTCCAAAAAAGAAATCTTATTTTGATTTTAATAGCATTTGGCTAGGAAAGACCCAGTTGTAAGAAATTTACGACCCGAGTAAAAATTTGGACATCACCAGCAAAGTCGAATATAACCCTGATATTTATTCGCGTAAATCCTGCCCGCGGAGCTATTTTTACACGATTTTTTTTTTCCCCCTTGAACGTGAACTTTCTGTTAGTATAACCGCGCTTGTGTATTTCATGCCAAATCTATATTTTTCCTGAACGCTCAACATTACTTTGACACTTTATTTTCACTTCGTATAATATATTTTATTGAGTGTCTACAGCACAATAAAAACGGATTGTTATTGAAAAGAACGCGTTAGCCTTGAATTACCGTATAGACTTTATTTAGCTTTCCAGTAATGGTGCTTTGCCTGACCCTCGGCAGCTTCTTTGCATGGCTCAAACCTCATGTTATAAATTCCTTGTTTAAGATTTGGAGTACCCCATCAAATTTAATGTGCATCACCAAGTAGAAAATGTAACCGCAATTACAAGACAAATTGAGGATGATGGGAGCTGCCATTTAAGAGAACTTTAACTTACTTGCGAGTGGAAGCAATTTAGAAAATGACACAAGACCAGCTCATTTCACACCATCTTCCTGAAAAGAGCTTTATCTGTTATAATCTATGAATAGATGCTCAAATAAATTGATTTATATTTGACTTTTGCAAGTTGCTTTTCTCTCCCTCTTACTCACCAGTTTCCGAAAGACTCTGTTGATTCTCTAGAGGAATATTTCAATCTCATCGCACATTGTTCGCTAAGTGAGCACCAAGTTCTGCAGTATAACAATAACCGTACTGAATCATATTACCCAGACTGGGAAAGGGAAAGATGGAGGGCAGGAGTAACAAACCTTGGCAAGTGATGGTAAGAAATAAACTATTGCCCTCAAGGTTGCCGGTAGGCTTCTGTGCAGGTTCCAACCGAGTAGGGATGTGGAGTCGGCAGGACATGCCACCAACACGGACTCCAACTCCTTCATAAATGGCAGCCATGATCAGTCAAAAGCAGTCTAAATCATTAAAGAGGACCTTTCACCATCTGGGGCACATGTGGTTTAATACACCGCTAGAAAGCCAACAGTGTGCTGAATTCGGCGCACTATCGGCTTTCCCGTTCTGTGCCCCCAGTGAAGAACTATCAGTGCCGGTTTTGTAGCTCTTCACTGTCAGAAGGGCGTTTCCCACAGTCAGTCAGGAACCAACATGTTTACGACCAACATGCCCACGGAAAATCACAAACCCTTCCTCACAGCAGCGTCTATAGCACTCTACTGTGTGAGGGGTCATTTCTTACCGCCCAGCGATGACGGCGTTCCTCACCGCTCTCACAGTACAGCGCTATAGGCGCTACTGTGAGGAAGAGCGTTCCTGACAGACTGTGAGAAACGCCCTTCTGACAGCGAAGAGCTACGGTACTGGCACCAAAAGCGGTTCACAGGGGTCACAGAACGGGAAAGCCGAATTAAGCAAACTGTCGGCTTTCTAGTGGTGTATTACACTGCATGTGCACCAAGTGGTGAAAGGTCCTCTTTAAAGAGGGCCATTCACCAACTCCAACTCTTTGTACCCTTCAATAAAGCACCAATCCCCTGATTTCTGGAATTTTTTCTCTAACCCCCACCATTCCTGAGCAATTTGGAGCTTCCACTTTGTGTTATTATAATGCTGTGGATACGTATGAGTAAGGCCCAGCCTTCATTAATGGGGTTGTCCAACTCATTTTTATCGATGACCTAACTGCAGGATAGGTCTCCAATAAGATCAGGAGGGGTCCATTACTCACACCCAGCATCTGTTCCATTGCAGCCATACGGCTATAGTTACAAGGCACAAATATAGGCTGTGTCCTCTTCAGACAGCTGATCTGTGGAGGTCCCAGGCGTTGAAGCTCACTGATCTTTTATTGATTACCTACCCTGAGGATAGGTCGATTAAAAGGAGTTGGACAACTCCATTAACAGTTTTGTGATGCATAATAATAACAATGGCAAAGCTAAAAACTCAAAGGTCCTGAATCAAAAGTTTAGGTTTACCATAAAATGTCATCCCTCGGCCATCAACAAGCCAACACAACAACTATTGAGGTGAAGTCACCAGCGCAGTCGTGTTACTGTAAGAAGCATTTCCAGTGATGACATATAAGAGGACTGCTATTTATGCAATAAGCTCCGTGCTTTCTATGAACACGCATGCAGTAATAACTATGACATTCACCCGTCAGTGGTCATGTGGTCCAGGTTACGCCAACCCTATGTTTAACTCCGTCCAGTCACCGAGCCCAATAAACAACTTCCCACGATATCTCCCACTACATAAAGCCAAGCATCCTCAACCATCAAAAACGGCTGCAAATCACTCTAATTCTCGATTCGAAATGGCAGCGTTAAAATGAAATAAATTTCGTTTTCCAAACATTCCTGTCATTATTCTACTCCTTGCGGGATTATAACAGAATAATATGCTTTTACGGTTTCAGCCAAACATAATACGTTAGGAGAAAAGTAACCGTGCTAGAGCGAAGCAGACTCTGGAATAATTCATTGCAGTTATGAAAAGCGTCAGTAGGCAAAGACTTACAATACTTTATTACCTGCTAGTAATCGAAAATTAATGTGATTTTTAATTTTTCCAATGTGGCACACGATAGCCTGCCGTTATGACTTGTAACCCTTAGTACGATCCTATAACTAAAAAGACCTGTTGGCTCTCTGTAGGTGTTGATCCTACTAGGAATTCATGAATAGATTGGCAAGTGGGTGTTACCATTACATAGACTGACACTGTAGCATGGACTGGACATTGTAGAGGGTGCAGAAATCTCCCACCATTTGGCCACACCGAGGGACTTTATGCATATATTTCTAATAGGAGCAACAGAAGAATGGGCCATATTACCAATGCACGTGAAGCCACATGGCCTGTGGAGCAGAAGAAGCGCTCACCCACTTCATATAGCTGATCAGTGGGGTGCCAGGTGTCAGTACCCAGCTGATCAGATAGATAGCTTATTATAACTCAAACACCATAGTCTTCCTTCCACTTGAAGACCATCTCAAGTCAACTAAAAACCAAAGAATCTGCTTAAAGAGGTTGTCCTATCACAAGGATCCTATCTATACTGCTTGTTAATGTGGATGTAAGACTTTTCCTAAATACACTGCTTCAGCAAAACTGCTTTGTTTGTCCACTATCTTACTTTATTCAGTTCTTTGTGGCCACATCCCTGACTTAGCTGCTCAAAAGTCAAGTGATGTATCTGCTGCTCTCAGGGGGGAGGGAGGAGGGGCTAAGTGCAGGGAGCGAGCCTGTGTATCTAGCTATTCCTGTGTCTACACCACGTGACCTAGCTTCCTGCTATCAGATAGAGGAGAGGAGCTGCTTTCATTTCTTCTGTTCTCCCAGTTATCAGGCTAGCTAATTCAATTGTGTTCATTATGGCAGAGACAGGCAGTCTCTGTATGTAACACAGAATGGAGTTGCTCCTGCCTGTACTTCATTGTGCATATAGTGTTTAAGGACCTTTGATGACATCACAGGCCTTTCAGCCGCCCCATAGGATCATGCTATGCAGTGGGCGGAGCTACACATTAATTTGGGGGTGGATCTAAACAGCAGGTTGCATGTGAAACCCCGCCCACCAAATGATGCAAGAAACCAGGAAGAAAAGATTTTACAGCAGTGAAGACTGGTGAGTATGTGAGGTGGGAATACCCCTTTAAATTCCCCAAAAGATCATATATATTATTTGATATGATCCTTTATCAGTTATTATTAGTCTCCCGCATACAGAAAACCGGTGAAGTCAGTAGGCCCAAGCCCAGATTCCTCAGCCGCAGCCCAATTCCAACTACTTCCCAGATGGCTGACGGCCTTGGTTAGACAGGAACAGGAATGACCCTTTCATTCCAGACAAAAGCCAGCGATTTCCTAAGTAAGTAGGCAAAAACTAATTAATTCTACAATATTAATAACTCTTCACAGGGGTATAGTACAACCACTATTTAAGTATTGTCACAGCCAGTCAGCCAGGCTGTGACAATACAATATTAATAACTAGTCATTTAATGGTAATTCTGAAGAGTGAGTAGGTGTTGGTAAATTCTGACTCCGCGTCCATGACTCCGACCCCAAAGCCTTGCTTCTAATTCAGTACACAAATCCTGAGGCCCCGTGCAGACGACTAATTTTATCCACAATTGGATCATGGAAAAGGTCCCCAAATCATAAAGCATGTCCTATATACACACAGGCAAGTGTAGCGAATCTATATATGTCAATTTGCAGATCCTCAATTGCAGACGACATACTGACATGTTTTGTTTTTTTTTGCGAATGGCTGATCAATATTTGTGGACAGCAAAACCACCCCGGTCGTGTGCATGAAGCCTAATGCAAGCTTACTATATAATTGAGACTTTGCAGCGTTCCGCCTTTGTTCTGAGTACAATGAGTAATGAGCACCAATGCCCATCAGAGCTGAAATCAGAGCAGCAATGTTATGAATGACTAGGTAGTAACCGAAGCTGGCACCTAATCGGCATACATCCAGCCATTCCAGGAGGAAACCCGAGAGCGGCCGATACACAGGAGTCAGCACACCGGTATACTGAGCACCCATCTTAATTATCAGATTTCGACTCAATGACAATCAACAATACCAAACCCAGAGTCGCACGTGTGTCAGCAGTAGTGGAAGGAGCAGATCCGCCGCACAGGATCCGGTATCGCAGCTAGAAAAAAGGTGCTGCATTTGTAGCAATGTCTAATTTTATTTATTATGTTTTTGTTTTTTAATTTAAAACTTTTAAATACCAGAATCACAGTGTAGCCATGCCAGTATTACAAAAATATGATATGCTCCCCTTCCCCGTCAACGCCAAACTGTTCTACGCTAATCCACAGCGAGCGGGGAAAAGCTGCTGCCATTTACCGATAATTTATGTTGTTGTGGTGTTGTGACAGGTTCACAACACTGGAAGTGAATAAGTTTTCACGGTATCATTAATATGCTACACTAGATTGGCGCTCGGTGTCGCTCTCCATTTTTGTTTTTTACGAAATGAGTAGGTACACAGAGGTAGGAACATCAGAAGACAAAGTCAAAATGCCATACAAGAAAGAGAGCAACTCGAAAGGGGTTTGAGACTGGCATAAAGAACTGGCTCAACTTCCAACCTGTCAAGACCAGGCCATCTCCTCTGTAAAGTGTTGTGTGGACCTCCATGCCCCATCTTGCAGAAATTCACGCAGAGAGTAAAATGGACCTCTCCAAACCGGGAGGAAAAGAATGCATTGTCCAAAACAGGAAAACGAGAAGAGGGGGAAGATCTTTGTATCTCCATAATACAACAATTCTGGGTCATGGTTTTAGGTTGTGCTGTTCCTCTTGTTATTCCTCCTAGTAATGTATAAATAAATTCACCACTGGGTACTACTGCTCCCCTTATCAAAGGCGTAGGGCTATACATTCTAAAGACTAATTCACATGATGGAGTTTCAGCCATGAAACTCGGCCGCTGTGTTTGCTCCGATTTGCCGGGCTGAGCATCAACTTCTAGCATTATAGTGTTCTACACAGTCCATGGGAAGAATATGCAAATCTGTCTTCCATGATGTAATTAGGAAGACCGTGCCTCAGTTATGCAGCCCAATAGAGGGCACTCCCTTTAACAGCTGAAGAGATCCAATCAGATTGAAACAGCTGTCCTCGACAGAGACTGTACTTGGTAAAATCCCACATCATTGCAGCAAAGGCCTCTGGGAAGGTCGGGCATGATGTTAAAGGGAGCGCCCTCTATTGGGCTGCATCATGGAAGACAGATTTGCATATTCTTCCCATGTACATTTGCGCAATGGAGCGCAAAATGGCTTAACAAGACTCCACACACCTAAATGGTGGTCTCTCCCTAAGAAGTGATGAGATCCCCTTAACCCTACACAGTCCAGTCATATTAATGTGACCACCGCTTACTTTTGACGTCAACATTAAATAACCAATCGCAGAAGGCACGTGTCATCAGCCACCTGGGTGCACTCATCATTGTGGAAGGCACGATGGATCAACACAAGTATGCATCTATCCTTGCGGACCATGTTCACCCCTACATGCGAATTGTTTTTCCTCAGGATGATGGCATCTACCAGCAGGACAATGCCACGTGACATAAAGCTCACAGTGTACGTGCGTGGTTCGAGGAGCACCAGGATGAGTTTACCGTACTCCCTGGACCAGCAAATTCCCCAGAATTGAACTGAATCGAGAATCTGTGGCACAATCTCGATCAGGTTGTTCACGCCATGGATACTCAACCGTGTAACCTAGCACAGCTAGCCACGGCACTGGAGTCGGCATGGCTCAACATCCCAGTGACATCACAACATCCCCTCTCTTCCTGCACGTCTCGCAGCGGTCCGCTCTGATAAAGGTGGCTATTCTGGATTTTGACAGGTGGTCACATTAATGTGACTGGACTTTGTATGTTTGCTAGGAACACCTGCACCTCAGCGACATGCTGTCCTGTACTATAAGCAATACGGGGTTACCCTAGCAGGATAGATAACCGTATTGTTAGGAGTCCCTCTCCCCCCCCCCCCCAGTAAATTTGGCCAACACGGACCAAATTTCACAGCTGCAAAAGAGGGGTAACCCTGGCAAGACTGATTAGACACCCCCTAAATAGTAACCCTATAGCTCTGCTCCATACATAACACCATTCACACTAATCTGACTTTACCTTATTAACTGTGTCTGTAATGAATCACCAGTAAGAACTGTACAAACAAAATCAATTCAAAGAATTTTGACTTTTTTCAGAACATTGTAGTACTTACATAACAAAAGACGAGACAAAAAAACAAAAATATATTGTGCATTGTAGCAACACACTGACTGGCAAGCGGCCAGCTGGAGTCCAAAAAGGGGTTTTCCTTTCCTGTTGCTGCCTCAATTCAGACGCTTGTACAGAGCGCTATTTATAGTAGCTGGCGAGGAACCAGCCACAACTCCGCCGCACAGCCACCGCAGGAAGGGAAACAGATCCAGAATGATGATGTTTTTGTTATAATTCCTTCACGAGCAGTGGTCATGTGCACTGGAGGGTGCAGAAAGCAAATTACAGTCAGGAAATAAAAAATCTGGTTTTTCGACAACTTGTTTCAATGTTTTATATTCGAGGAATGTTATGCCGAGGCCGCAGCCTTCATCGAGAAATTCTCTGTAAAGATTTGTGCTACTACAGGAATGCTAAAAAAAAAAATCGCAAACTCGCATAACAACAACAACGATCTTTTTATAGCAGCGATATATTCCGAGACACGCTACAATGTATGAAATAAATACGTCAAAAACATAAAAATATAGAAGATATGGATATCACCACCGTCTAGAATAACACTTGGCCGGGCATTAAAGAAGCTTTGTCATCTTTATACCAGTTTATAATAAGGTGTCTATCCCCTCCATGTGTCACACAATATAACGGGGGGCTGGTATGGGGGGGGGGGGGGGGAGAATTAAAAAAATTAAAATAAAACTTTATACTCTCCAAAACCAGGTCCTCCATTCTGGCATCATGTACCCCAGCCGGTCTTCTGTCACAGCAGCGCGTTCCCCATTCCCTCCAGTTCTGGTACGGGATGGAGGCGCGTAGGCCAATCATTGGATACAGTAGTCACATGTGGGGTAGCGGTGACATATTACCAGTGACATCACCACTAACCAACATATGACCACTAAGACCAGTGATTGGCTGTTGCAGTTACCTCAGTCTCCAACATGGACAATGGAGGACATGTCCCCAGAACCAAGCACCATGGTAGGGATCACCACTTTTCTAATGATCAGATATGGTCGCTCCTGCGGATACACCGCTAGTGGTATTTTCTCAGCCGTATGATTAAAGACTGAGTGAACAGAAGCGAGAAAAGTTCATCTGAGGCTGGCTTTTTAATCCAGGATTGGATACAAGCACAAAGATCGCTGATCTCTATATAACCTCTACTTAATGTAAAATCCATGTGTACATAGGCGCTACTAAAGTACATGGTACACCATTAAGTCCCAAAGCCTTCTCTTCCACCTATAAACTATATCACTATTATTTTCCGCTAATATTTTGGACTCTGTTTTTTGGGTTGGTTCTCTACTTTTAGGACTTGTGTGCCATCGGATGTAATTTTAGGAATGCAGAAATTTAGAAGTCCGAGGGGGTTCACAAACTCTCAAGCATCTCTGTATACAGCAGTGTGAAAAGGTTTTAGGCAGGTGTTGTGTTTTAGGCAGCCATTTTCTTGTGGCCTGTGGGCATGCGCAGTCGGCTCTGCCCGACGCCTAGAAGTTTGAACCCAGCTCCGGAAGAAGATGCGCAGAGAGGCCGTTCCTGGAGAAGATGGAGGCGGCGCTGGAGAGTTCTCTCGCAGCATTGGGGACGCCCCCAGTGCTGCAAGAGAAGTCCTTTGCATACAGACTAAAACTGGGATTTCTACGAACGGCGGCACTGAGAAGACATCTAAGGGCTAGTTCACACGTGGGCAAAGGGGAGGTTTTTGACAGCGGAATTCGCTTCAAAAACCGCTCCTTTAACATGGTGGTCTATGTAGACCACTAGCTTTTTTTTTCCTCCTAGCGTTTTCCGCCTGAAGCAGCGACATGACCTTTCTTCAGGCGGAAAACGCCTGAAGAATTGCATAGAAGTGAATGGGAGGCGAAAACCGCGCGGTAAAAAAACGCGCGGTTTTTTGCACACAAAACCGCACGTTTTTTTGCAAAAAACCGCGCGGTTTTCGCCTGCAGTTTCTATAGCACATATAGGAAAAACCCTAGCGAAAACCGATAGCGAAAACCGCTAGCGAAAACCGCGTCAAAAACCCGAGGTTTTTTACCTCGCACAAATAAGCTAGGCGGTTTTCACGTGTGAACTGACCCTAAAGGTAGGAGAAGAATAGCCTTTCTTAAGGCTATTCCTACGTGTGATCGAGAAAAAAAAATGCGATTTTAATAATAGAATCCCTTTAAGCAGATTAGGATTCAGTTTCTTGGGTTCCCAAGCAGACACGAGGAATGGAAAGCTAAACGCAGGTGTAAAGCTAGCGTAATTTACAGATGCGCTAACTAAACAGTAGACCATAGAAATCATTGGTGATCATTTTCCTTTTGTATTACTAATATCAGATTTAGAAACCAAGCTCGGTAATTGGAAGCTTCATACTCGGCAAACAAGCACTTTTATCATTTATCCTTTCCAAATTATTTTTGTTTGCATAAGCAACCAGCCAAAGAAGATTTCTAAAATCTCATCCCTCAACCTTCATTGCATGCCAAATCAAATGTTTGTGGAAGGTGAAACACATAGGCCGTGGCAAACAGCCCTCTCAATTATCAAAGCTTTTCCAATTTATATACAAGATCTACAATACCAATAAAGTGCTGGCACTCTGTATGGAGAAAATATTTAAGGAAATCCAAAAATCTATACCAACAACTATGATAATACCAGCCGTAATCTACTAGGGTGGCTGCACCGGAAGTCTGGACTCCAATATGCACATTTTTAACACCATTTTCCAGTTTTTGAACTATAATTTTGGCGTAAAATGAGGGCTCAAACCCAGCCAAATACTAGGGGGCAGAAACCCGTGATAGAGGTTAAAGTTACTGAGTTTATCATTCGGCATCAGCCACTGTGATAAATCTGGCATATGTTGCAGACCTGCTAAGTCTACACTGTCTGACTATTAGTAAATGTGAGCCAATGACTTATGAACTGGTCTCAAGAAGTTGTCACCTGAAAAACACAAAAAGTGTCTGTGTCAACGTGAGAACCTTTTTCCATCTAAAATATAGGGGTCACTGTATAGGGGATATATAGTACTAAACATTGCTCAGGACCTTACTCGAATCGAGATAAAGTAGCCATATTTTACAGCCAGTACTATCGCCACAAATCCCATCCAGACTATGGATCCACTGACCCGAGCTAGCAGTATCATACGCCCAGCTGGGGAGGAACTTGCAGCCATAATATTTCATCTGAATAAGTCCTAATAGATTATATAGTCACGGACGTTCCCTCTAAGCTAAACCTATTTTTTGTGGATAAGACGGCAGAATAGCCTTTAGAAAGGCTACTCGTCTTACCTTTAGACGTTGACTCCGCTGCGCCGTTCCTCAGAAATACCGGTTTTTAACAGTATGCAAATGAGTTCTCTCGCAGCGATGGGGGCGTCCCTACCGCTGCCAGAGAAGTGTCTCCAAGCGCCTCCTCCTTCTTCGTCTGCAGCGTCATCTTCAATGTCTTCTTCCGGCGCAGACTCTTAACTTCTAGGCCTCTGGCCTTGGGCTAGCAGACTGCGCAGGCGCACAGGTCACAGGAAAATGGCCGCTTGCACAGTATTGTTAGCAGCCATTTTCCCGTGGCCTGTGCGCCTTCGCACTCTGCTCTGCTAGAAGTTACGAGCCTGCGCAGGAAGAAGAAACATTGAAGATGGGTCACTACTGGGGCCAGTGATCTGGTTGGTGTTGAGATAGGATCCTGCGCCAGAAGAAGACATTGAAGATGACGTGGCGGAAGAAGAAGGAAGCGGTGTTGGGGACACTTCTCTGGCAGCGGTGGGGACGGCCCCATCGCTGTTTGAGCACTGGGGCCCACCCCCATCGCTGCGAGAGAACTCATTTGCATACCGGTAAAAAACAGTATTTCTAAGGAACGGCGCAGCGGAGACCACGTCTAAAGGTTAGAGACAAATAGCCTTTCTAAAGGCTATTCCGACGTCTTATCCACAAAAAAAGAGGGTTTAAATGGTAGAATCCCTTTAAAAAAAAAAATTAAAATATAAATCAAAATTGAGACTTTATGGAGAACAAACAAAACGAGTGGTGCCAAGTCTGTCGAGAATAACCGCACAACATCTGCAAATTCTTCAGGCAGGTGAAGTATAATATTACACGATACTTTCGACATCCCAAGTCAGAATGTGACAAAAAAAAGCTGCTATACAAGGTTATTTCTGCAACATTCTTGCCCGACTTCCCATAATGCTAAGTAAACCACTGCTTTTGTCTACACAGGATTAACCCAAGACAGAAGGCGTGCCAGGAATTCTACATCTTTAGACCTCTTCAAGCAACAGTGTAATAACCGGTAGCAGGACTTACAAAAACAACCCACAAATAGTATTAGTAGCTAAAGACGACCGGAAACATCTTAGAATGAACTGAAATGCAATTATTCAAATATTTGACAGTCGCACCCCAAGTTGCACTCGGACTCCACTGTAAAACACCCCAAAATACTTTCTACCAGGAATATGTGTGTCATTTATGGCGCTTTGTCCTCATGACTATTCTGAAAAGCGCTCAACTTAGTCTCTGACAAACCGAAGGTTATATAAACAGCTCAGTATAGTTGCCATTCACCAGGTTGTTTGTATGGAAATAGTGATCCCATTCTTAGAACAAAACAAATGCGAAGACAACTTCCCAATAATAAAATACTGGTTTTGTGGCTTTCCCCATGTTGCTTTTCGACAGGTGCAAAATAGCTGGAACACTAGAAACCACCCGGATTCGGATAATATGACCCCGGGATATAATAAGGATTTAGGTAAGTATTCCTTTCACATAAAGGCCGGCCGGTCCCTCTGAAATCAGCAGCTTTGGCTGACTTAAGGCCTCTTTAGATGTGCGGATCGTCTGAAAAAACTTTCATGAAAAAGTGTTCAATTATCGATTTCTTAAGAATTATACAAAGATACAACGAGAAGCGATAATCGCTTTGTTTGTCGGCAATCGCATCTTTCGTGTTCTCTGTTGTAGACTGTGAACCTGTGTCTAGAAGTCAATTCCAAAAACATAACCAAAAGCAGAGCTATTATTACCGGGATCGATAACAATAAGGAATCTCCGTAAATTTGTAAACACATTCCTAAATAGATGTTGGGTTTGGGTTGTGGAGCAAATCTGCTATTTACATCTCCAAATTTTAAGCCACGGCACAAACAAAAAGCCCCATACACTGCCGCAAAAGCTAACAGTGAAACAGATTGGAGCCCAATTCTGATGCAAATGGGTATTGTCCCGCAGGGGGCACAGCAGGTGTTCAGCAATGCTTGCCATTATTAAAATCAGGATTCAGCAAAAAGGGTTGAATACGTGAACATGATTTATTCCTTTTAGAAAGGTGTTCTCTATCATGGGAGAAAGTTCCGCGAACAATAACAAAAGGAATGAATTGAAATATCAATTTTTACCAAAAGAGAGTCACTGACTTGAAGGGACTGGGTTGGGGGGTATTTTTACTACTAATGAAAGTGGATCTAAGCAGAGAGAGCAGCTGCCGTGGCCGTGTAGGGAATAGGTCTACGGCATGAATGAACGCTTAAACACTCAATCTTTGTACATTACTTGAAAGTAAATTTTAAGAGAGAAAAAAAAATTTCTGCGTTCGTGGAATTCCTAGCATTGACATTTAAAAAGCTGGGTTGCAAACGGTTACTATATAGAGCCCGAAAACATACAAAGTTTTATTGTGTCGCTCCTGCCCAGACGAGATGACTGGCATAAAGCAAATCATGCCCGTAGGAGAAAAAGTCAAAAGCTAAAGTCAACTTATAATGGAGAGTCGCATGGGAAATCTTTGAGGAAGTTGTGTTAGGAGGGGGGGGGGGGGAGTCCTTACCAAGCTGTTTACTTGAAGAGCAAGAAAATTGGAGAACAATGCCATAGTTATCCTCATCCATGAGAAAGAAGACCGATATGACCTCAACCACTACAAAGCAATCAGTTGGCTGTCAATCACTACAAGATTTTATGGAGATATGTGCTAATACGCCACCGCGGGACAAGGCTTCACCAAACTCTACACAACAAGTGGGTTTTTATTCCATCACAATAGCCTACACTCAACATCATTCTGCAGTCACTTCACAGGTGGCCGTCAAGTTAAGACAGGAGAGATCGAGACCCTTGGGCATGGGAAACAATTGAGAATGGAATATTAATATATTAAACTAAAAAAATTTACATAAAATCGCATTAGAAAATTGGTGACGAAACTAATGAAGATTGATGCCACCCCACACCACCACCACCGTAGTCTACGATCCAAAGAATAGAATGATGTGCCATGGCATAGATCCAAGTATGAACCGTTCACAGCACTCTAAACGGCCAAAGTCTATCCTATTTTTGGTTACTAACCCAGACATGGTAAATGAACATGACTGTCTTCAGGGTGAGGACCACCATAAAAACAATAAGGAACCATCACCATCTCATCTGGACAATTCCATATACCATATTAGAGCATGTATAGGTTAGGGATTGAAGAAGGTCCAAACCTCATGATCCTCTTGGAGACAACGCGAGGGCGGCTACTACAAAGAGAGGCTTCAATTTCTTTCATTTACATAGGGAAGTGTAATATTATATATGTCTCCTGTATCAGCTTCTGTAGGGGCTTCCAATATCAATGCCAGATGTTCGGGCTTGGTTAGAGGCGCCAGGAGCAAGAATGGGTTGCTCAGATAGAGTGACGACTTTAACTCTATCTTTTATCGTATATACATTTGTAGATGGATTTACTTTGTAATAGGGTCGGGTAACCCTTCCCGAAACAGGATATTGTTGTCATCTAGGCAGTTCAGTATGTATAGTTATCACATACATATGTATGTATAAGTATCAGATTGTTGATGGCCATACACCTTAGACAGTTGTTGGCTAACGGGTTTTACAGCCAACAACTTTTCCTCCCTACCTCTCCATACACATACTCCCAATTTGGTTAAGTGTGCCCATGTTTTTCACTGGAATCTGTTACCATAACCTAGCATATCAACCCAGCCCAGAAGACAGATCTGTTAGGGTCACCTAAAATTAAACAATCATCCCCTTGAGAATCGGCATCTCAGTTGAGATAGTGGTTACCGCTTACTAGGGTTGGGCGATCGGGATCGAAAAAGATCAGACTCCAATCGGCAATCGAGTTAAATGTCACGATCGCGATTCCGATCTTTTCCGAAAGGATCGAGGTCAGAGGTTATCTCAAGATCGGCTCAACCCTACTCATGTATATATCATTAATAGAGTTGAGCGATGGGGAAAGATCGGATCCTGATCAAGCAAATTTCACGATGGCAATCGGCTGGAAAATGATTGGATTTTAAAATCGATCCTGAAATCTCAAGATCGGCTCAACCCTACCGCTTACCTCTTTGGAGCAAAGAATTCATTTGTACATATTTACAAAAACAGGTTCCAAGGCAATAGAGGCAGGGATTCACAAAGGGGAAAACACCAATATCAAAAACTTTAGCCGTTTTTGCTCCTATATGCACCGCAAATCCAATTGGGAAAAAATATGGAGTGACGTAAAATATTAGCATTTCCTTTTTTCTAAATGTGACCATATTATCTGGCAATTTCGGAACTGGATACCTGATGGCCGTACAAATACAGTCCAAAAATCAGGAGGAATACATTCTATACAAATTCCTTTGACCGCCACAGTTTGATCTTGCCCACATTGGATACGCTCCAAGTTCTACCATATGCGCACATTGGCTACTTTATATAATGGCTATTCTGTTTGAAGTTCAGACCGTGAAATAGGGGGGAAAAAAAAATAAAAAAATTGTTATCCAAGAGCCATTTGGCTATCGGAAAGTACGTACAACATGTACAGAATAATTTCACTTACTCCCATGATTTACTCGACTATATCACATTAGTTCCAGATCTTCTTCCCAGGAGTAATCCAAGAAACTTCCACTCTAAGTTTAATTACGTTCTGTTCTCTGGGTGGCAACGTTCCCTGGCATCATTACCTGTGGCCTCCAGCCCAACATAGTAAGTTGTAGCCAGAGTGCCAACATTAGACACTCTCTGGAACCAGACACTGTTGGGGTGACCGGTGCCAGAAGAAGTTTTGCGTAGAATTTCACAGTGAGATTGTACAAATTCTATAGAATATGGCCGAGAGTGGCTCAGGTTGCATCTGCTTCAAATCTGGATTACAACAAATGCAAAAAGGATTAAATAAATTCTGCTGCAAAGCCAAGACATTTTTGAGGTGGGAGGTTGCGAGCCTGCACACAAGTACATATGGATCTTCTATTTATGTAAACCTATTCTGGTATTCCGGATTAGGGTCCGGCAGCCCCGAACAGATGCAGAACGATTAACCCCATTAGCCCCACAGTGCATTACAACTACAATTACAATGTTTCCAAGCAATCCTGCTGAAGCTTATGGTAAGTGGTAATCACACCGAAACTGCTCATTCTTAAAGGGGTTGGCCAAGATCAAAGGGTGTTGGATACGGATGACCTATCCATAGGATCTGGTCGGTGGAGGTCCGACAACCAGATCCCGCACTGATCAGCTGATCTGGCTACCTCTGGGTGCTGGACGCTCCCCAAGTAAATAGGAGCAATGCTGCAGTTCATCAGTGCCACCGGTACAGTATACAGAGCCTATGTGTACGCCGGGCCCCCATTAATCTGAGGAGCAGAGCTGCTTCCGCTCATCTTCCAGGTCTGTAGCTTCGGGCACCTGGAGGCAGCTGCATCAGCTATTCAGTGCAAGGCCCAGTGCAAAACCTACTGCTCACCTATCATGATACCCTTGGGTTTTGGACAAGCCCTTTAAAGGCATCCATAAGCATCAGAGAAATGTTTTGTGAATATCAGCGAGACTGCTTAACTATCTATTGTGCATGAGAGCCTCCCCACTTTCCACCCAGCAAATCGAGTTTGGGAGAAGGAAGAATTGGGCATGCTGAAGTTCGGTAGCCATTTCTTTTGTTTTTAGGGAAAATAAGCCACTGCTTAAGGCTAGGTTGACATCTGCATTGGAGTCTCCACCAGAGATTCCACCTCAGGGTAAGTTCACACGGGGTTTTTGGTCTGGATTTTGAAGCCGTATCCGCCTCAAAATCCTGACCAAAAAGACAGCTCCCATTTAAATCAATGGCACCCGGTCAGTTCTTTGTTTCAGCTCCCAGAAAAAGAAGCGACATGCTCATTCTTTCATGCGGATTCGCCTCGCGACATGCGCCTGAAGACACTCCCTCTCGACTAGGTCCATTCATTAGGGCCTAATCCGGAGCGGATTGTGCGACTGGATGCCGGTGTAGTGTACTGGTATCCAGTTGTGGCTACCCGTATTTTGGACCGGAACCCTGTGTGAACTTACTCTAAGATTGGCAGCGAGAAAAGTCCTCCTTGCAAGAATGTTCTCTATGCTAGCTTCCAGCATAAACCACATGGACCCCATTACAGTCTATGGGGTCTGCGGGTAACCAGTCTTTAAGCAGACAGGCTCTCGATCTTTCAGGTCTCCATGCAGACCAGAACGCTAGTGTGAATCAAGTGTAACTGACAACACACGTATGACCAAATCAGGCATGCATGTGTACCAGCGTCTCTGTAGGAATAGCTGTGCTTGTTCAGCAGGCAGTTACTGGAGATATATGGCGCTCTTAAGGGAGTCTGGAACTTTGGTCAATGGTTAAACAGCCTAACAATGTCAGCAAAGAACTGGACAAAAGGGACCTACCCCACTGAAAAGGGGAACAGTAATAACCAATTGTCACATATTCAGGAGGAAGAACAGTAGAGGACAGAAGAGAGTTCTAAGTATTTACTAAAGAAAACCCCTCAGGAGACATGTCAGGTCCTCTTTCATGTCAGCGCTCAATCATACCTGTCATGCCTGTGGAAATATTACTTTGAAAGCTCACTATATCACTTTTTTTGGTACTATTCCGTTATCGGGCCAGCAGCAGCGCATTTCAGCACCAGCTTTCGGGACAGCAGTTCAGTTCAGCAGCGGGAATTACAATGACATCCGAGGACTGCTGGCCCGATGCTTGTGCCCAGTAGCCAGTACATCAATGACCCCCCCTCCATCTCCTCCTCCTTCCAGTGCTGCCCCCCAGCTCTCCTTACATCTACCCCGTACCCTCTCCCCGCCACATGACTAAGCCGATGCTGGCCCGATGATAGAGGCCGTGCTTGTGTGTAGTAGGCAGTACATCGATCGATGCCCTCATCCTCCTCTTCCTTCCAGTGCTGCCCCCCAGCTCTTCTTACATCTGCCCCGTACCCTCTCCCTGTAATAGGCCTCACCGTAAATCTTGAGCAATGAATGCTACTAGATAGCCGCCGGACGCTGCAGAAAGTTTGTCCCTCCGGCTCGCTGTAGCTCACCGTTCCTATAGTCGGCGTGTTTCTTGTCAGGGCCTGGATTGAGCCCCGGTGTCTTTCCTTTCGGTCTCGGTACTAGCGCTGAGGTGAGGCCTAGTCGTGTGGCGGGGAGAGGGTACGGGGAAGATGTAAGGAGAGCTGGGGGGCAGCACTGGCAGGAGGAGAAGGATGGGGGAGGGGGGTCATCGATGTACTGGTTACTGGGCACAAGCATCGGGCCAGCAGTCCTCGGATGTCATTGTAATTCCCGCTGCTGAACTGCTGTCCCGAAAGCTGCTGCTGAACTGCGCTGCTGCTGGCCCGATAACGGAATAGTACCCTTTTTTTTATATTGTACAATTATTGATATAACTAAGTACTTGTATAATTTGTTACATATTTACTTTTATAGGAATTCAATGGCTTTGGGGCAACACGGTGGCTCACTGGAGTCCTGGGTTCGAATCCCACCAGGAACAACATCTGCAATATGTATGTTCTCCCCATGTTTGCTTGGATTTCCTCCCATTCTACAAAGACATACTGATTGGGAAAAAAAATGTACATTGTAATCCCTATATGGGGCTCACAATCTGCATTAAAAAAAGAAGTCAATGGTTTTATTGCTTCTGGCTGTCGCAGTCAGAGTAAAGTTGTGGAAAAATATAGGAGTCGGAGGTTTGGTCTAATGTTATTAGAGTTTAAGGAAAGCCAATGGATCCCATTACAAGTTATACTAACAGCTAAGATTCTTTGCTGTCCTGACGATGAAAGACATGACGCTAGTGTGAACAGAGCCTAAAGCTGGACACTAAAGGAAAAATGTACAGATCTGTACAGAAAAAGAAGACCAGCATACATGATCTTGTAAGGCGGAGAGGACAGGGTTAAGCGGCCCGGAGTGATCCACAGATGTGGGCATCTGCCAGTTCCTGGGTATATTTGTTACCGCCTTTGGTTCTCACATTGCACACCGCTCAGGAATGTGTTACAGTGATCGCTGAGAATAAACATTACCCATTTCTAATGCACCACAATTCAAGCGCTTCCCCCTTCACATCTCATCACCATCAAACTTGCCTTATGGGTCAGCGAGCCTTTGATCTTCCATTTTAGCATCAGGAACACATGACACTTCAAAGGCACATAATAGCCCATAGTTGTAATGAGGATTAAATTGTACAGGCCTGTACTCCGGAGGAAAAAAAAATGCCACATAGCTCTATTGTTTACAGATACTACAAGAGACAGAATACACGCACAGCCATCAATGAATTGTTCTAGATTCACTCCTGTTTTCTTACAGACTCGGCTGTCATTCTCTCACTGTCACCTTGGTTTCCCAATTACATCACTAGCGCCGACACTCAAGTATATGTCACCTAAGGACTGAACAACACCTGCCATCTCTATTCCTATTGAGCTAAAGTCTATGGGATCTCAAAGAGCAACTACTCACAAGGTGATATATATATCCTACCACATAGGAATTACATTCTATTTTTATAGAATATTAGAGCAGATTGATACAGAGTTTTATGGGAATAGATTCAGTATAACTTTTAAAGAGGACTTTCTGCATCCTTCGATCGCTGCAGATCCACTGATCCCGATGCAGCTGGAATTTTTCCTCTAGCCCCCACCGTTCCTGAGCAATCATTGCTGTTCGGTCCAGTAGAGTTATGCTCTCTGCTCTTGAGTGGGCGGTTCCTGTCTTTCTGCTCCAGTATGGGACCGCCCACTTGAAGGTAAAGAGCATATCTGTGCTGAAATTAACAGCAAAGATTGCTCAGGAATGGTGGGGGCTAAAGAAAAAATTCCAACTGCGTCAGAATTAGCAAAGCAGTGCAATGAATCGAGGGATGCAATGAATTGGAGTGAGCGGAGGTGGTGAGGTGTCCTTCTGAGGATCAGATCAGCGAGTTTTGGCGAGGATTTTGACACAGAATCCGCCTCAAAATCAGCCTTAGGGTGCATTCACACTACGTAACGCCAGCGTGTATCACAGCTGTACACGCCGGCATTACAGCAGGGCTGCCGAACACTTCCCATTCATTTCTATGGGAGCCGGCATACGAGCGCTCCCCATAGAAATGAATGGGCTGCTTCTTTCACTGCGAGCAGTCCCATTGAAGTGAATGGGAAGTGCCGGCGTATACGGCAAGCTCTGCTCATGCCGAGCCGTACACGCCGGCACTTCCCATTCACTTCAATGGGAGCGCTCGCAGTGAAAGAAGCAGCCCATTCATTTCTATGGGGAGCGCTCGTATGCCCGCTCCCATAGAAATGAATGGAGCTGCTTTATACGCCGCTTATTCTGAACGTGTTTTACGTTCAGAATAAGCTTCAGTATACGTAGTGCGAATGCCCCCTTAAAAAAAACCCTCCCAAAAGAGTTCTATTGGGAGGGTTTTTTGGAAACTGATTTTGAGGCAGATTCAGCATCAAAAAACTTTGTGTTGACTGACCCTTAAAACCCTGCACTATATCTAGGAGTCCAGTGGGAGGTCCTATGACTATGCACAGAGATAGCTGTTGTTCACTAAGTGGGACCACACACCAATACAAAATGTGTAAAAAAAAAAAAGTTATATTAAAATTTCTCCCACAAATTACAATCCGCTTTTGTCAGGCAGAAAAAAAAAATCTGCTTCAGGTTTTGAAGGGGACACCTCGGTCCGAAAAATGTATTATACCGCCCACCAGAAAGCAGTTTTATACCGATACACCAGTTCAGTGGTGCATTGCTCCAGCTGGGGACTTGGCATAGACAACACTACAATTGCCTAATCCTTCTCTACCCGTCAGGTAAGAATCAGGACACCACTGCCCAGTGACTTGGTGGATGGGTTGACCAATTTATTTAAAATACATATATGGCCACCCGCAGTCCGAAGTTTGAGAAGACATGCAATGTATTTATTCTACCTGGTTCCGTACAGGCTGGTACATAGCGCTGAATTTTACAAGTCTATGGAAATGCATGTCTTTGGAGAGTCTGAAAGCAATAAACACTCTGGTGTGAAGACCTTAGAGATAAGCTGAAATACAGTTCAAGAGAACGACTTAACTAAAGCGAGAGAGATTGATGGTAACACCATGAATACATTTCAGATAGCATCTGCTGGTACTGTAGGAGGCAGCGACATAACTAAACGCCGTGTGCACAAATTATCGCCCAGGCTCAATACGTAAACTTATCAGCTTTGCAAACCTATTACTATTTTCTAAAGTGAAAGGGGAATTGGGTAAAACTAGTTCCAGCTGGAATTTCACTCTGAAGTCCTCGGCGTGATTGACAGCTCCTTAAATTGCCTTATTTGAAAAGCATGCAATGTGGATCAAATGAGGTGCAGACTGAATGACCACGCTCAAATTACCCGGCTTGCTGTGAGAGTCGTTTCAAGGATTGCCATCGGAGTAAACAACGGGGACATTTTACTGAAGTCAACTTGTCGCTGTACACGTAGCTGATTCTATGCCGCAGCAAAACCACCCACTTATCTAGTTACCCATTGCTTACGGAATATTTTTGGACTCTTTTAGGTTTTTATCCACTGGCTTGATGGAGGGATTTGCGGACCAGTAAGTCACCAATGTATTTGCATGGTACCGAGACAGTCTCGCATTTACACTCTTCAAGTCCCACAAAATAATTTTTGTGCACAGGATTATAACGCTGTCCTGAAGGTGCCTTCTGCACTTTATAGGTCCTAAAAATAACAAAGACTATCTGAAGACACAGCATAAACTATCCGCACATACTCTAGTCAAATGTCAAGTGCGATTTACAAGGCGAAGACTCATGCTTGGCCTAGATGTGGTCTATATACTAAGGAGGCAGGGAAGCCATGACATGAAGCATTACTACCAAAGAGAAATGTGTAAGGACCTTGTTCGTTCACTTCTTATAGGTCTTGGCCAAAAACAAAATCACACTGTGTAGAGGTTGGAACACCCATGTTACGGTCGGATGTCCTTATGTAATTCCGAAAATCTGATGAACCTATTGGGAAATGTCATTCCCCGACAGCTGGAACGTTTTATTGTATCTTGGGAGTTGTAGTTTTACAATAGATGGAGATCTATGGGTTGTGGACCACCAATCTAAGTATGCCATTGATGCCCATACACTTGGGTAGTGGTTGGACAACGGCTACCCCTTCTGACTTCCCAATGCACATGTAGTATAGACACCTACCGTGTTTCCCCCGAAAGTAGGACACCCCCCGAAAGTAAGGCATGCAGGGGGTTTCTGTTGAATTGCCCACGAAAGGCCCACTAAGCCCTCCCCGAAGGCTCGCTAAGTCCCGCCCACCACTGCTGGGACGAACAGCAGCACCAGCGCTACTATGAAGATGGGAGAGGTAAGTAGGATACCTTCCCCCCCTCCCCTACACTAACTACAACCGGTAGTTATGCCGACGCTCCGCTAAGGAAGCACCGGCATGACTGCCTGTTGTCATTAGACGTCCCTGAAAATAAGACAGGTCCTATATTTAGGACGACAATTTAATATAAGACACTGTCTTATTTTCGGGGAAACACGGTAACTAGGGTTACTCAGCGACTTTGACCACAACTCCTGTCGTATGACCAAAGATTGTTGCGTCGTCCTCCAACTCCTCGATACAAGTGAATTTAGTCACGTTGCAATCTAAAGGTTGCTGCGACCACACACAAAAAAAGTTAAGCAGTGTTCAAAATTTTTGTAACTCCATGTCATCGTGTCCATGTGACCACATTGAAGAGACATACAATAAAACCGCACCTATACTGGATTCATCCAGCGATCCAGTTACCCTACTCTGTACCGATGAACCTAAAACAGTGCGATCTAGAGATGGGCAACTCCGGTTTTGCTGAGACAAGCTAATATTTTTTCTATCGGAGCGTTTCTTGAGAAATAAGTCTTCATATACCATGGAGTCTCTTCAATGCTTAGTGATATCTGTAAGACCATATCACTGACCCAGGATAGTTTCTTGTCAAAGACCAGAGGGGATTCCTAAACTGAGTAAAAGTATAACGTGACGTCGTAAAATTAAGACTTCCCCACAAATAGGACATCCACGTCATAAAGCCATCCCCCTCTTTGTTTTCCCATGTAATATTCACAAAGTTTGCAGACATTACAATAAGAACTAAAATCGTAAAAGTTTAAGTGGCTGCCATTCGGGAGGTAATGTGCGTACAATGAAATTAACTCGCAGCCACTCTCTTGAAGCCCAGCTGCTATTTTTTATGTTTCATTTTATGTATTATTTTCTTTCAGGGAATGTAATGGAGTTTCCATAACAGTCTGTGCCTGAAACGCGAGCCGTACCAAGCTCATTTAACAAATTAGCACAGCTGATGCCAAAAGTAGGTGTATGTAGCATTCAATACTCCCATTTTATCATGTAGGTACAAAGTTAACAGTGCGCGTTTCAGCCTTTTAACAAGTCAATAATAATTTAGTCGGAAATGGACCTGAATTGTCCTTGTGTAGTGTAAACTTGGAACAAATGCCAGAACAGAACACAGGAAGGATCAAATCGTAGTATCGTAGGAACGCAACGTAGAGTATGTGTGAGGACCAATTTCCACAATGGACTTGGGTTCCATTTAGACCATGGTTTTTTTACAACCATTTAGCAGAACTTTCTATGTTTTGGCACAGCCATGATTTCCTTATTGTGGACAGGTTATCAGGCAGGGAAACCAAATGTATAAGAAAATAACCCTGCCAAACCATAGAAAGTTCCTGCATTCATGGTCATATCCATTGGCAACCTATCCAGGAATGAGACGGTCATCTCTAGGATAGTTCAAGAAAATCTTTAAAACTCTATACATTTTTTATTTATTGTTGCAAAAATTATACACTTGAGCAACAGAGAACACGACTGATAAGACAGAGGGGATCTACACCAAAGTGCTAGAGCCACTTAAAGAGGACCTCTCATCCCCTTCAACAAGTCCAGTCCTTTGTATCATTTAACAGCTGCTGCTCCCCTGGCACAGTTGGAATTTTTTCTCTAGCCCCCACCATTCTTGAGCAAGTAATACTGTTAGTTTTGGTGCCTGCTATACTATTATTCTGTACTTTCAAGAGGGCAGTGTCAGGCAAGAGCAGACAAGGTGATTCTGAGCTCTGACACCAACTCTGCCTCTGATTGGAGCCCTGAATCACACACCCTGCCTGACACCACCCACCTGACATTACAGAGCTTAAACAGCACATCAGGCACCAAAACTACCTGCAATTGTTACTCAGGAACAGTGGGGGCTAGAGAGAAAGTTCCAAAGGGCACTGGAATTGGTGGAGCTGCGCCTATTAACAGATGCTAAAAACTTGAATTACTGGAGTTGGAGAAAGGTCCTCTTTAAAGTTGTTAACCAAGACTATGACACTGGATTCCACTCCCTCTTCTCAGGAAGTGACATCACTTCCATTGGTCACATGCCCATACTACAGATCAGCTCCATTGATTTGCCATTTGACCAACGATCATGATGTCACTTCCTAAGAAGAGGAAGTGGCATTTAGAAGCCCAGTCCAGGATAGCGCCTTTATCTGCACTCACAATATTAAGACCAGAACATGATGCGCCATTCCTAAATTCTCCCCAGTGAATCTAGGGTTGGCGGGGGAGACAGCTTTTCAGCACTTGGCGAATAGCTATCAAATTGTGTAGGGTGGGAATTGTCATTGTCACCATAGACAAGCGAGTTGGATGCCAGCTCTCAAAAAGTTGATTGTCTGTAACAATCCTAACTCTATATGACTGTATGTGCTAAGTGGCATCAGATAACGTAAAAACATATACACTAACATCTCAAACATTTTGCAGCGCATGTTGAAAACATTGATAAAAATGCAAGCATTGCAAGAAAAAAAAAATCCAAGAACAACAACTACACACTACGAACGTTACCATGAATGACCGCAAATGGCTTTATTTATAAAGTGTTGTCAAGGAAAACGGTACGTTGATATCAGAGCTCTCCCTGGAAGTTACACTGGCAATTTAGCCGGCTCCCTGCTGAGATTCACTGTGATACAGCAACAGCTTCTTGAGAAAAGTAAAAGCACAAAAAAATGACTGTCAAGGGCATTTACTTTAACCCATGTGAGGACGAACAACAATGCCCTTGACAACCATTTTGTTGCAAACATATCCTAAGTGCCCCCTCCGCAGATCTATCTTCCCCCCACCGGGCATCTTGTGTATCTTATTTCTTTGTATGATGCTTTACTATATGTCCAGGAATCTGGAGCGGCCTCAAACATCTGCGCAATAAGGATTGGAGAGTGAAAGTTTTATTACACTTAATGATTGACGTCCATTGATGTTGGCTGTAAGCAGAATTCTTATGAAGAGGCAATGATTTACCGCAGCGCTCTGTTATCATCTCGCCCAGATTACAAAAGCCAAATCAGGTGATTAGGATTAAAGTTCAAAAGGTATCGCCCAAGACAAACTACACTTCTAATACTGGGATTAAAATATAACAGCTCTCCTCTCAATGTTACTGCCCGATGCGGCTTCTTAAAGGGAGTCTATCAGGTCCAGAATGCATCCCAAACTAATAATAATGCAGTGTAGGGGCCTTTAATAGGAGCAGATATATACCTATGTGGCTATAAAGCAAAGACGCAATATAGATATCTCTAATGGAAATGCTATTCAACTGGCAAGTGCACGGGGGGCGGGGACCGATTTGTCTACAGTCAGCCGTGATGCAGGGAGAGAATGAATTATTCAGAGCTAATGGGATGGCATTAGACTAGAGGAGAACTGAAGCACTTGTGGCCGTCTGTAGGCAAATCGTGCCCCGCCCCTGGTGCACCTACAGTCCATTTACATATCCATAAAAGGATTATTATCTCTGCAGTACTCAGTGTGTGGTCATAAAGGTATGTTTCTTCTCCTATTAAAGGCCCCTATATGGCACTATTATTGCATTGTGACGTATTTCAGACCTGACAGAGCCCCTTTAAGGCTGGGTTCACACAGGGATTTTTGGACCAGAGGCCGCCTCCGAATCCGGTCCAAAAAACAGCTAGCCGCACCTGGATGCCGATGCAGTGCACCGGAATCCGGTCACGGCATTCTGCCCCGGATTAGGCCCAAATGAATGGGCCTAGTGGAGAGGGAGGTGTTGCGCTGCGGACACCGCAGCGCATTCCACCGCGGAATCCGCGGCAAGAAAGAGCAGGTCGCTTCTTTTCTCCGGAAGTTGCAGAAAACCGCTAGCGGAAAAAAGGAATGAACGGGTTCCACTGAAGTCAATGGGAGGCGTTTTTTTGGACTGGATTGAGACGGACTCTGCATCAAAATCCGGTCCAAAAGTCCCTGTGTGAACCCAGCCTAACATCAGCACAACCATTTTATGTTGTTTACACTTCAATATCAGATCCTTCAACCCATGTAAACGTCCCTTTAGAAACAGTTGCTAAACCATAGCACAAAACTGCCACATAATGTTCTGCGCTACAACTACCAGCCAGCGGTGACGTATCAACAGTCAAGTGCTGTAAGAGTGCTGTAAATCAAGCAATGCGTTTTCTATCACATCAAATCTTTCCTGCTATACAGTGAACTATAAATCCTTTACGTTCTATTTTTTATTTTACGACTTCCCTGTAATGTACAATAGGCAGAGCACTAAGAAGATGCGGACTACAGTAGTACACACCAATACTGGCGTAAAATCATAGGGTAAGACGTTGGAACAACCAATCATAAGACAGTAATTAATAACTCTCACTACGTTAACTAAAAACACTAATGGTCAGAGTGTCTTCACCCTAAAGCTCCAGGCACATAGGGAAATCCGGGCCGGAAAATCTTGTGCGCACATTGTCCAGATTTCCGAGCCCGAACCTAGTCAGATGACCTGGACTCCTTTCATCAGTGATCTATAGATTCTGGGAGCTTCTGCCTGCCCACACCTATTATATGGTATATAGTATATGACATTGGAAGCAAGAGGAAGCAGAGATCACTAAGCTTCAAGAAGTCCCAGTCTCCTGAATGAGTTTGGGCCGTTAAATCTGGCTGATTTACAAACTGGATTTTCCGGCCAGATATCCCCATGATGGCGAACCTATGGCTCGAGTGCCAGAGGTGGCATTCAGAGCCCTCTCTGTGTGCAGCCATCTGTGGAACAGATTAGACTGTGTGGGACTCACTGTGGAGCAAATTGTACTGTGTATCGGCCACTGTGGAGCAGATTGTACTGTGTGTAGGCCCTTCACTATTTTTATCACACTGTTTTATAGCAGTCAAGAGATATTATTACAGACCGTCCGTAACTGTTCAAAATTGTGGATCCGCACGGTATTAAGGTTAAATTGCCATGTTGGCACTTTGTGATAAATTAGTGGGTTTTGGGTTGCAGTTTGGGCACTCTGTCTCCAAAAGGTTCGCCATCACTGGTGTATGGGGTCTTACTGTATTGATTATTGCCACCATACAATATGACTTTAGAAGCAGAGCCTTTCATACTAAAATTTTCTTTTTCTTAATGGACCATCTGACTATTGAAATTTATATATTTTATATCTGAGAAAGTTCCACTTGAAAGTACAGGAGAAAAAAAATGTAGAGACAGATGTGGTAAGGAGGGAAGGGATTGTGAATGGAGATAACATTCCAGTATCAAATCCTTCTGAGAGGCCCTTGTGAAAATGAATCTTTTGTTTAATTAATACAACGTGGATTGCCAAATGTGGTTTCCTGATGGACAGGGAGCAGCTGCCGCCCGAACAGACAGACATTCATCTCCTTTCCTCAGAACCTTGAAATTCCAATCACCAAGAAACTGTAAAGTAACTCTTCTCAAGCCTTACATATTCAGAATTATATTTAGCAAAAGCTTAGCCACCACCGCAGGCCATGCACGATGGCGGAATTGTGCTTACTAGTGGGAAGAGAGTCCATGTTGCTAGAATTTGCCCTTCAAAGGACAATTTCGTATGTTATGTAATGGCAGAGCGAGGTAGCAATTGGAAATTTATAAACCTTATAATGATCATTATAAGGTTTATAAACCAGCTTCAGAATGGGGGGCCCATAGGCCTATGCAAACCAAATAGCCCCTTTCCACAGAAAAAATGATGATAAATTTACTGCTGGGACACCCAACAATCATGAAAAAAGGGGTCCTGTTCCCACTTACTGAGTGGATCAGCGGTCACACATACAGATCACTGAGTGACTGAGATCGCTCATCATTGTACTAGGCTATCAGCTTTTTTGCCGAAAAAGGCCAATTTGGACAATTTTCTACCTGCCACCAGTCATGCCAACCAATGAGAAATAACTTGAAAAGTTTGGGGCTACTTTTGAGTCAGACTGTAGTTGAAGAGTAGCTTATGTCAAAGAATACATCTGTAGCACATCAATGGAAGCCCAGGCTAGACCACAGATCAGATCAAGGCAGAGATCAAATATCCCAATGGTACTGTCATCCAAGAAGGTAATCTTCACAGACCAACCATCATAACGTATCATTGGGGAAATGCATCCACATATTGCCAGAGTAAAACGACCCTCATGGCCATATAACGCACAGGTAGAAGTAGATTTTATAATATGGATTATGTTATGGATTATGGGCAGCACGGTGGCTCAGTGGTTAGCACTGCAGCCTTGCAGCACTGGAGTCCTAGGTTCAAATCCTGTCAAGGGCAACATTTGCAAGGACTTTGTATGTTCTCCCTGTGTTTGCATGGGTTTTCTCCGGGTACTCCGGTTTCCTCCCACACACCAAAGACATACAGATAGGGAATATAGATTGTGAGCCCTACATGGGACAGTGACTAACAATATCTGTAAAGCGCTGCGGAATATGATGGCGCTATAAAAGTAAGCTTAATAAATAATTAATAATAATGTTAGTGCATAGATGTTGGCATGAGTGAAGTCAACGTCAACCCTTTATAAAAGAGGCGAGTACACAATATGAAGATACTATGAGGCAATTGTAGAGAGGCGAACCAGCCATTGTTGGTACAATTGTGGCAAAAGTGTATTTGGGACTCCCCTCTTCAAAGAAACTGCGTTGTTAGCAAACAACATGGCGCGGAAATTGGTGCCAAGTCAAGGAAGGCTTTGATTGTTTTCCATAGAAATAAACGGAAGGGGGCAAAACCTCCAACACCATAATTAATGGGCACATTCTGATAATGCTATGCCCCCCATTTTATGTAAGGGGTGGCCCCAATGATGCCGAGCCTGCATCATGATTCAATAATGGTCCCTCTAAAATTGAGGATTAGCGTTATAGCTTTATCCGTTTTCGCAAAACCAAAGCTTGCTCGATTGTGATCTTTTAATTGAAACATTATGGAGACAACCAAGAAAAAAAAAAAAAGCGGTAAACAGGTGTTTGGAGAATGTACCCACAAAACATTAAAGGGAACACAAAGCCTAACAATTCATCACGTCTAATGATATGTACCAAGAACACAGGCTTATTTTCTTTTTCTTTTGTCCATTAGGTAGATGAAGTACAAGGAAGAAAAAAAAAAAAAGTTACATTCTCCTGGGAATGACTGTTGTCTCGGGGGCTCCCTTCTTTTTTTATAAGTGACCATCTGCTTGGAGAGCAATTATGCTAATATAGGTTTTCCCACTGTGATAATGCTACAATTAGGACAATGGCTCTTTGGGACCAAATCAAGAAAAAAAAAAAAAAAAAAAAAAAAAAAAAAAAAAAAAAGAAGACCACCACGGTACACAACCATGGGATTTATTAGTAGTACACGCTACAACAATGATGAGACAGAAGTCAAACGATAAAGGAATAAATAAAAGGAGAAGACGACGAGATTATTTTAGTCAAAACAGATGCCACTTTCCAAAGCGCCCAACAATCTTGCAACGTCGTGCGAAATAGAAGGCAACAGCATAGTAGGCGTTTTCAGCGAATTTTATCATTTTATAAAATTGAGGTCGAAATGATTGCCAATTGGATAAAGTAATGGAGGATTTGGATGGCAGATATTATTACATCGAATGGATTTGACAACACCGGGAACCCATGTAAGCAGCAAAAAAAAAAAAAAATAGCGGCACAATCAGGATCTTTTTCAATATGATAAGGACAATATTCAGGGAACAGACAATGTCTGAGTCGTTCCTACAGACGTGAGCACAAATGCCTATAGCAGATGAGGGTCTCCTTAGAAAAGGCTGAATAGAGGCCATAGTGCTAATTACACAACATGCATCAAAAAGCTGGCAGCTGCAACACAAGCCCTTATTTCAATAACAAAGCTATAGACATATGCTAAGAAATCGCAACATTTCTTTACACCCCGGCTCCAAGGACATTTACCACATATGCCGCCGCCTTAAAAATATCGAGCCAGTTCCATAGCTCCCATGAACAATTTTTCCACGTAGACCAATAATATTTTTGAATTTGTAAAAATGTTAAGTTAAAAAAAAAGTAAATTTAAAAAGTAACACTAAATATTTTTGAACGCTTCCCAGCTTTTGTATTGCCATTGAAATTTATTTTTTGAAGTCATGCTCAAGTATAAGAGGCGGCAATGTCCGGACCAATATTACCTTCCATCACATTACTACGGACACAATCTGTGATCCTTAAAAGGGGTGGTCCAGGCTAAAATTTTATTTTTTGATTTGGCCGATGTGAAGGGGGTAAAGAAAAAAAAAAAAAAAAAAAAAAAGACTCAACTGTCCGCAGTGTGTCCCAGAGCGGTTCGGTCGAACATTTTAGCCTGGACAACCTCTTTAAGGCTACGCACTGCAGAAAAACGAAGTTTTTGTTGCAGATTTTGCAGTGTTTTTTTAACCAGTCAAGAGTGGATTTAGTAGAAGGGAAAAAATAATAGTGTTTCCTATGTAAGGTCAGGTTCACACTAGTGCTTGGTCTTCGTACGGGATCCAGAAGTTACAGCGATAGTCGAAGGTTCTGACCCTGGTGTCAAGTTTGAGTCCCCGTCTCAGAGGAGTGGCAAATATCAAGAGTTAGGGACCCAAATGTGACTCCTAAGCAAAGGACTATGACATACTGAAAGGGCCTATAAAACAGTTTTGAATATGTGCCGACCACAAATAAATAATATTATGGACTCCTAATGAGTAAGGGGGCGTCTACACTTCTCCTGTGTCCACCCGCCAGGTCTCCATCCTATTCCCCAGAGAAACTGCATAGGGGACGGCTTCCTGGCGGTCAGTTTTAAAGCCCATTGGTTTTGGGGGTTTTTTTTGGCCGGACACAAAGTCCTGCAATGTCCAACTTTGTGTTTGGCCAAATTAAAAAAAAAAAAGTTTCCGTGCAGAGACCGGCAATTTGCTTTTAAAACCAATTCAATTGAATGGGCTTTAAAACAGAGTGCCGGGAAGCCGTCCCCTATTCAGTTTCTCTGGGGAATATGACGGAAACCCGGTGTGCGTACAAGGGTGCAAGTGGGAACATCCTGTAATAGAGAGTTTTGCCCATGCGTCTTTAAAGCAATGGCCATGGCATCAGTGTTCCTAAGAATTAATCTGCAGATTGACAAAAATGTCAATATCTTGCCAAAAGATGAACAAGTGGAAGAAAACAGAATTCAATTCGGGTGCCCATAATCTATCTACAGGGCTGGGTTCTTAAGACAGACTCCCTTTAAGTTCTAAAAATAAAAAACCCACTTGGGTTATTGCAGATTAGTCTTTTTAGAGAAAAATTGGAGGGAGACGTGTGTGGAAAGATGGAACAAAAGATATAAAAATTACCTTTATATTGTTAAAACAAGCCACTGACAAGAACACTCACCACAATGAAGTGTAAGATGTCGGTGCAGATTCCCGGCCACAAATGCAGGGGCCTGGGCCGGCTTAATTGAAATGTGATATTGCTCATTCGAAAAGCCAAGGACAATTTAACTTTTTTGCGGAGTCGTCTGTAGCAGCCTCATTCTGTGTAGTCATCACTTGTGGAAATGTCACAGGGTGGCTAGATTTCTTCTTGCATTGCTTCAACTTATGAATTATGCATCCTGAAGGGCTTTTCATTTCAGTAGAAAACCAAGAAAATGTTTAAGTTGCAAAATTGTTTGAAAAGATCTTCACATGGTATAGTGAACACCCAAAACCCCATTAAAGTGGACCTGCCAGCCTTATCCCAGTCACTAAGGAATGGAAAAATGTCTTGTATAGCAATATAAGGGTCCTCGTACACTGACAGATGAGCAGCATATACTGCCGATGGAAGATGTAGGATGTAAGTGATACTCAAGTCTCATGTCCATATGTCAATCGATCATTGGGACTAGGTTTGGACAACCACTCATCCTCATACAGTATGCATTGTTGTCAGCAGAACTTCTCCTGTTTCCAACCACTTGGACCTCCACCGATCAAGAGAAGGGGTCCTCCATATGAATGGAGTGATGGTGGAGCATTCATTCCTCTATTTCTTCATTTCTACAGGACCATTGAAGAGAATTTACTGTGTTTGGGGATCTTTAGCAGTCCTGAAGAGAGGAATATTGCACCATGAAGGATTGACTGCTATTCCACACATATTGAGGAACACAGGACCCCCATTCTTGTGATCAATGGCGTCTGGGTGGTGGGATGCCCAGCAATCAAAGGTTTGTCACCTACCGGATAAGTGATAAAGGGGTTTTACCAAATTAAGGGAGTTATCCAGGCTAAATTAAGGACTAGGGACTGGGGTAATGTTACAAATGAAATGAAACTTGGCTATCCCGGTCCTCATGGTGTGTCCCCCATTTCCTCCGGTCCATAAACGGCCGGGCAGAGGATCAGATGGCTACTGCGAGCAATCACTGGCCCTCAGCCGCCACACGCTGCGTACCGCTGACCTATTAACAGTGACGTCACCAGTACCCAATGTGTTATTGCTGAGGCCAGTGACCTTCTGCACTTCCGAACCGCCAGTCTGCGGACCAGGGGGAATCGGGTACACACCGCCAATGACTGGGGTTTTTACTTATTTGACCCCACAACACAGGTTTTTAATTGAACCTTTATGTTTTAGATATAAATTTAAATCAAAATGACCTAACATTGGCGAACTCCATTCTTGAACCATCAATTTCCAAAATTAATAGGTCTGATGTCTTAGCAGATGCCGAAAGTCTGTCATTGCCTCAAGTGCCATAACAATTCTGAAGTGATAACATAACCCTGGCCATTGGCAGCAAAATAATCGAAATGCTTCAGACTCAGAATTGTCTTTACCTGGTGAGTATTACATTATAGAGGACTGTATCTGGTATAAAGACAGCTTGGTAAAAGGGCATTTCCATCTGTTAAGTGTCTCGACTGATTTCGGCCATCCCATTTTCTGAAATGAATCTGCGAGCCTGCTAGCAAATGGCAAACATCTGCACAGCCACCTCCATGCCCAGCACCTCGCTCACATTGGTTGCTAGGAGGAAATGGACTTGCTCTGGCTTTTTTTAGGCCCTGCAGGCATTGAAAGGATTAAATGTAGAAGTGTCACGCTGCGTTTGAACTCAAGTATAAAGATTCAAAGTGAGAACATGCAAGTTTCTGACCTTCAAATCCAGCCTCATAATAGCATTACTTTTCCAAGGAACTTAGCACGATAAAGCTCTGGTTAAAGAGTGGCACAACTTTCTAAAAGATAGTCCAAAGAATGTCATTTACAAAGGAACTTAGGTGCCGTCCTCCCCTTCTCTGTTCCCCCCAAAAGCAACTTCCATGTCAGGCAGCGATTAACCTGCAAGCTACCAATGTCCTGCCTGGCAAACTTCAAGTGACCCATCACAATACGGGCATGGATCATGGCAAGGAGGCAAAATGTAAGACCTTGTATCAAAATTATTGAGCATCTGAAGAGAAATTTGGTCAAGGCCTTATACTATACACAGTATGTGCAATATATCTAGTTGTTGACCCTTTCCTTACATACAGCACAGTGCAGACGTTGGCAATGTTTGACATCTCTGGTTCAGATTTCACATGTTCGTCTACAAACTACTCAGCAATGTTTTATTCGCAATGTTTGTATTCTGAAGAAGCCAATGCTGTTATTTTAAGGAGGAAAAGGTAAATTTACCAAGTACTCCCAGTCCATACGCCCTCTTATGTAAGGTAATGATCACAAAGAAAGAAGATGGAACACAGAGCGGCACATTGCATAATAAAACCTCGGTTAACGGGATAATAATGTAAGTAGGTCTGATCGGCCCCAGACCTAGTGAAGTTGTGAAGGGTCAACAACTGACTTTGCATTAGAAAAACCCAATTCGGGTGTCAGCGATCCTGAACTATGTCACTGGAGGAACGTCAAACGATATGGGAACCTGTTGCAAAGTCGACATTACATGCACAGTTCGCACCTCGTATGGTCAAGTGTGGATTCACTCTTTATTCGATATCAGGTTATATCACTGCTCATGGACCCTAGACACATCGAATAACATGATATTGAATCATTTTATGCACTTAAAGAGATTCTACCACTAAAAACACATTTTTTTCTAGTTAACACGTCGGAATAGCCTTTGAAAAGGCTATTCGTCTCCTACCTGTGGAAGTGCTCTCCGCCGCGCCGTTTGTTCAAAATACCGGTTTGTACCGGTATGCTAATTAGTTCTCTCGCAGCGATGGGGGCGTCCCCATCGCAGGAGCAGCGATGGGGGCATCCCCATTGCAACTCGAAAACCGACCGCAGCGCCGCCTCTATGGTCTTCTGTATCCTCCCCTTGCTTCTTCAGCGTCTGTCGGACGCCTGCGCAGTACACTCTGTTCGACGAAGATTGCCGAACGTACTGCGCATGCGCGATATTGCGGTGCCCGCACTATGGCTGGGACCGCAATTTCCAGAGCACTTCCACAGGTAGGAGACGAATAGCCTTTTCAAAGGCTATTCCGACGTGTTAACTAGAAAAAAATGTGTTTTAGTGGTAGAATCCCTTTAAAGGGACAGTAGCTCAGGAAACGCGTTGTGCCTGATTTTTAGATAAAGAGTGAATTCCTAGATGTAAGTTAATGAAGTAATGTCAACGGGGTGGGGCAGTCAACATTAAAAAAAAGGGATAATTTCCTCCTTCCAATTTCCCTATTACTACTGGTCTTTACTTCCCGGTGAGAAATGCCTGGAGATGACTGGCCAGCCGATCACTAGATGAGGCAGCCCACTGCTATGGCCAGTGGTTGCCCAAGTGGGCATTTCCTATGTATTGAGAAATACCACAAAGTCAAGAGCAGTAGGAACACTTTAGCTCAGTTGTTGACCTGGTATATACAGGACAATGAACAAGAACCCTTGTTCTGGATATCTGACCCAATAACATGGCCTTCACTCCAAAAAGATCAGCTGTTCACCACCATGGCTCTAACGGTAAAGAGGCCGGCTGTGATAAGACCAGGACTGTGGAGTCGGAGTTTGGACTACCAGCTATAGCCCTGGATGCAGCAACAACAACGGGACAATATTTAGGAAGGAGCCCCATCCCTTGGTAAACCACTACATAAAACTATATGATAACCACATGTATAATATATTGTCATATGTATATAGACACAATCACAGACATATACTGATGAAACCCTTTAATATCAGACCCATTAACACTGTCACCACCATTGAAGGCCAGGTTATAGAAACAATTACCTATAACAAGCTCAATATCTTTCATATCATCTAAACGGCAGAGATATAAATGGAAAACGGGACCACAGTGCAAGAAAGTCTGTATATCTGCCGTGGAGTCCACTGCATATAAGTAAGCATTGTGCTTTATCTCACATCTCAACGCATAGAACAAAAACCTAGATTAAGGATTGGTGGAAAAAGAGCAGTCAGCGAAGAACATGAGTGTGAAATCTTCTTAGACGGTAGAGTTTCCTTTCAGATGAACAGTCTTGTGGCGGTGACATCTATGACGCTCGCTAATCTTCCCTTACAGGTACGGGGCAGGCGCGGGCAGCCAGGGTCACCCGTCACATCACATTTTGTTTTGCAGGAAAGCAGTGGCTCGCGGTTACATGAAATCCCTAATATATATTCCATATAGCACAGATACATTGGAATGGATTGGAAATAGTAATACTGCAGCATATATCTAATGGGGTTATATATTATTTAGAAAAACAATTATTTTGAAAAACAAAAACTGGACACGGTTATTTCTTTTTGTTGCCGTCTGGTTCTAGGAGTGTGGGCTAGACAATAGGAGAAAACAGCCAAAAACTTACGTGCCAGGAGCAAATTTCTAAGCACTACAGGACCATCTGGGATTTCTAAAAGCTTTAATGAATGGAAAGCAAGTAAACAAGCAACCCCTAGTCACAATCCCAAAATTTAGCCATAGGGGCCAAATGTAAACAGTTCATACTTGCAAGTGTTACGTGTGCTGATCCTCCAAGTCGTAAAAGGAAGCCTTCGTGTCTGTAATAAAGGTGACCACCCACATTACACTATGTTCACTCATTTGCCCCTTGTTCTGGTCAGTTGGGGGTCAAGAAAGACAGATGGACCACTAAAATAGCAGGCACCAATGGCACCCGATTAACCCTACAGGCTATAATGGGATCCTTGGGTGTCCAGTGTTGTAAATTGTAACTACTACCCGAAAATTTCGGACTTCCAGCACTTTCTCGCCCAGCAATTTTCGACGGTCTCTATGTTACAGTCTCCAACGGAAGACATCGGGGTAGATGTGAATCTAGCCCAAGACAGCTGTCAGCAGAAATCTAGTTTGGTCAGCAACTGTTCCTTCCTATCCACATACAAAATTGGCTTGGTGGAGTGTTCTCGATAGGAAAAGGAGAAGAAGATGCTTCCAAACACCTAAGATGGCAACTTTAACCTCTTCAGAACAAAAAGGATTGATCCTGACGCCTAAAATGCCTGCCACTTCTTTTTCTTGTATTGGATGTCCATTGATGTTGCCCAGTTCTGATAACTTTCCTTATTCCCCAGAGACTGGTCAATGAGGAACCCAGAGATTGGTAAGTCTTGTTTAACACCCACCCTGAAGGCCCTTGATTTTGCCCTAATTCTGGACAACCCCATGTGTCCTGCATATACCTTACACTAAAATTCTAGGTTCATTGCCTAGGAACATCTATGAGACTAGTAGATCGAGTCCTATAAATTAACACTTCTCATCCATGGCCCTCACATCTGGCAGATGACCACTAAGTAGCTCTTTCCTTCACTATGTAAATAGGACACAAACACGCAACAATATATAACGGAGCTGACATTTATGCAATTGCCTAATATTCTATGGAGACCTTTTAGTTTACAAATGATCGTATAATACGTTCCCTACAGCAAAATACCCCCTGATCTGACCTCTGGTTGCAAAACAGATGACCAAACTGCACAGAACACAAATGTAACCTAAAAAGTATTGTAATAGAAACACATTACGGGCTCGGCCTGCACGGATGCCGCTCTGAAGCCAGAAAGCCTTGTCTCCGCTCCAAGTTAATGTATATGTAAATGCATCTTGGCAATTTTCTACATTACTCCCATTAGCACCTGTTTTTACAGAGAAGGCCTTGAAAGGAATATTCCGATGTGTAGAGTCTGCCACTTACACGCCATAACCACCTTATTTGTGTAATTGATGGCCTTGTGGTTAGATCACAAGGTTGAAAAACTCACCATTACTCGCAAGAGCCCTAAGTAGATCACTTCATTATGCGGAATGGAATGTTTGCAAACCCAAAAGAGAAAATGCCCTATTCCATTTATAGCGGCGGTGGCCTGAGATTGCACCGACTAGCCTGCATTCTCCATAGAGAAAATCACTGGCCGCCCCTTCACCGTGGCCTCCAGTCAAGGGTCAGGGGGCAGGCAGCTGTAACATTTCTCCTTTGCTGTTCCCTCAGGGCATCCCCTAGACAAAAATGGCCTTTCTGAATACCTACATATATCACAGGGCATGTTGACTTTTACAGAGGGGATGAATGGTTTAGGGTCACGTGGCGCTCGGCACAATGGCTGAGGAATTTGTTTTGATAATTTGTAGTTTTAGCATTACGGATACCTCAGATGTATAGGTTTTACAACTTGCTGTATATAGCAGGTAGGATGGGAAAGATTATCTGGCCATATATATGTAACAAGGCGCCAGAATGTAGAATTTTTATGGGATAATCTAACAATATAGTAATCAAACAGCACATTCAGTGTTGGAGGTATACGCCTGGGAAACTTGCCTTTGGCCATGGATATCACTGTATAGGTGAGTTAGAAAACATATACGGATGGTATGAGCTGAGGTTTCCGATTAAACTATTCTATCTAGCCAAAAAAAAAAAAAAATTATATATATATATATATATATATATATATATATATATATATATATATTCTGTATCCTGGCTCAACAGAGGATGAAGGGACACTTCTAACCTCTTACATGTAAGACGGTCAAGGTTCAGTTCTGGTGCTCATAGGCCCACTTCAGAAAAGAACAGGGGAAAGCATAGGAATACTGTCTGGTTTGAGGCTTCAACAGATGGCACGCTGAGATGTATGGTCTACTCTAACATCTGTCCGTCATAGTTATAGGGGACAAAATGCAGATCAGTGGAGTCCGACGATCACCAGTCAGGAGAATGTTGGGAGTCCCCAGCATTGTGCTCGGAGTGGTGGTTGGGCTGGAACACGCACCACTATTTCAATAAGAAAGCCAGAGAAACTAAAATGAAAGGGCCAGTGCATCCGCTGTACCCACCACCGCTCCATTTAGAACCAGACACAAACTAACCTATCTCCAGATTGGGTCAGACCCCCACCTATCTGCAAGTTATTCCCAATGCTATGGATAGTTGGAATTAGATTAGACTAGAAAGGATAGCCTTCACTTCCCATGCAAATCAATAGGCCTTAGGCACCCATCATGACGCTCATACTAGTTCACCACTTGTCCTTCCTTAGACCACCTTAAGTAGGAACTAACTATTAAATACTGGGACACCCCACAAAACCTGACATTTCGGAGACGCTCTGATCCAGTCGCCTATACGTTACATTTTGGCCCTTGTCAAAGGCGCAAAGACTAGAGATGAGTGAGTAGTATTCAATCAAGTAGATATTCGATAGAATGCTACAGTATTCAAAATACTCGTACTCGTTCGAATACTACTCGCTATTCACAGTAAAGATTCGATTCAGAATCAGCATTGATTGGTCGAGTGCTATACAGTGTATAGAATTTGGCAAATCAACGCTGTTTCTGCAGCAGGCTCGTCCTTGCTAGTTGGGAGAGCTGGCAGCTTTTGGTTATGCGGGAGCTGACTTTCTCATAGGAATGCATTGACCAGCGTTGATTGGCCGAATGCTGTACACTGTATAGCACTCGGCCAATCAATGCTGGTTCTGCAGGACGAGCAAGTTCACATTAGCGCTTGCCTCCCGTCCGGAAGGAGTCCGCAGGAGGACCCCTCCGAACGGAATATCAGCGCAACTGTAAGAGCCGTGCAGTTAAAGCGCACGGACCCCATAGACTATAATGGGGTCCGTGCGATTTAACTGCACAACGCTCCTCCTAAACACTCTCCTCCTGCTACTCGTGGACTTGGCAACTCTCCTTTAGTCGAATAGTGGTTTCCCCTGAAACAAGCATTTTTTTTCCATAGACTGTAATGGGATTTGATATAGTAGTTGAATATTGAGGCTCTACTCGAAACGAATGTCAAATCTCGAATATTTCACTACTCTCTCATCTCTAGCAAAGACCCTTACCTCTGCCCATATTTCCTGCTTCCATCTCCTCTACTCCAAGACCTGTCTACTGACTTCTTCCAATACATCTTATGGTTGTACCTATATGCTCAATGTTACTCAGCCCATGTATGAATCTATGGACAGTGCGTTTATGTAACAGCTACATTTTACATCCGATACCCATACCATTAATTTTTGGCTAATTTCTCTCGAAGAACAAGCATTGTTCTACACGTCTGATTTGTAAGCCCGGCCGTGAGCAGCAGCCTACACACTGGGGAATATCAAATCCCTTCCATATTACGATCTGGAAGAGATTATTCTTTATGCATTTCCTCCCCACAACATTTTAGTATTGATAATTCCCCTAAACCACAAGCCTTGTATATAGGCCAAGAATCAGCAATGGACAAATCCATAGCCTGTGGATAACAAGGATGCTGAGCCAAGTCAAGATGAAAGACCTAAAGCCAACAATTACATCAAGTAAGGAGATTGAGCTATCTATATTTACCAGCTCCAGCACGTGTGCACTGCTCGGGGGGCTTTATTACGTCGCCCTTATATAGCACTGAGAGTCTGCAAAATAAGTCTTAGGAAGTTCCTAGGTATACAGTGTTAAGTCTATAGACTAATGTCCCACTGGGATCATGGCACTTCCATAGATGGTGACACTTTTACATGATGCTGCTCCCTGCAAAGAGGAAACAATCATGGACGTATTCGGGATCTCTAGGGGCACAGAATGAAGCCCCAATGGGTCACCAGTGTCATTTTTTTTTTTTAACGGGCATGTCATGTTGAAGGCTGTTCCTTGACCAAAACCAGCCTAAGGGCACCACTTCTGCTTGTCAGGGCAGTGACATTGCATTCATCTATCACATTGCTTGTGTGCAGCACAATTTCATTCAAGAGAATGAGGCTGAGCTGCAATACAAAGCACAGCCACTAAACAACAGACGGCGCTGTGTCTGTGTTTCCAAATAGCCGATCAGGGAGGTTCTGTCTTAGGTCATATTCACACAACATGCAAAAATTGCACCAATTCTGTTTTCAACAAACACTTGGTTTTCACACACAATCACTGATGAAAATCACTGGCAAAAAAAAAAGTGACCATGTGAACAAGGCCTTAGCCTGGAATAGCACTTTAAGGGTATGTTCACATGGCGGAAAATGGATTCTGCATGTGAATATACCGCACAGCTAGCCGCGACGAAATGCCGATGCAGTGTACCGGCATCCCGCTCTGGATTAGGCCCGAATGAATGGGCCTAATCATGAGGGAGTCTCGCGCCGCAGATGAGTCAGCCGCAGAATCCGCAGCAAGATAGGTCATCTCGCTTCTTTGTTCTGCTACTACCTAGAAAGAAGCGAGCGGTTCCCATTGAAGTCAACGGGAGCCGTTTAGGCAAGTGGATTTTGAGGCGGATTCCACGTCAAAATCCGCTGCCAAAAAAAAACTGTGTGTGAGCTATCCCTTAGGCTTCGTTCACACGGCGCACGGGACTGCGTATTTTGGTCCTGTTTCTGATGCGGGACGCCGCGTCAGAATAGGACTAAAATGTGCCTGCCCCGACTTCCCACTCTAGAGTAGGCCCAAATGAATGGGCCTAGTCCGGAGGGTGCTGTCGCAATGCAGACATCAGGGCTGACTCAGCCGCAGAATCGCCTGAAGAAAGAGCAGCTCGCTTCTTTTTTCCGTGAGCCGGAACATACCGCTCACGGAAAAAAGGAAGGTAGCGGTCTACATAAATCTCCATTATGAGGAGGTGGATTCGGCGTCAGAATCCGCCCTCTCGATCTAAAATAACAAAGCCTTAACATGGCTTCAGTAGCTACAAAATCCAAAAAAAAATAAGATTTCCAGAATACAAAACAAAAACCCTGCCAAGTAGGTCACGTCCTTAAGGGGTTAAAGCGTATCCTGCATACTGGCCAAATAATCCAGATAAATGATCGAGCAGCTTCATAAGAGCAGAACTGTTGCGATACGGCAGAATTAATGGTAGGATGAACGCAGCAAACAAGAAGCGGCTGGAGAGGAGTAGACACACAGCGGATACAAAGTCTTCTAATGACAAGAAGTTTGGCGGCCGCCTTGGGAAGCACATGGGTTCAATATAACGCGCGGAGAACACAGCCAGGGCTTGTTTACAGTACAGCAGTAAAGCATGCTCTGTGGTTACGGATATTAAAGCACTCCATCTCCGGTTATTGCTGGGATTGGAGGACGGCGGTGACATCAGCAGCCTCTGCCATCCTGATGTGTGTAAACACGATGAATCACAGCATCAGCCCTACACCGCGCTCCAAAAAACCTACTCAACCTCACCACCCAGAATAGATGAACTGGTGAGAAACCTAAAAATACCCCTGAGCTCTTATGTCAGCCGCTCCGTTATAGACCTCAATGAAGCCGGTATCCGGAGCACATGACTCACACGTTATTACATGTATTATTACTCGGATTATCAGGTTATTTGTAGTCACTACGATCAATGGGTCATTCCTTATAGGCTGAGACCACATCTATGGGCATTAAGGATATAGCAACTAGACATTAAATTCTGCTGGGCTTTGTAGTCTCACAATAAAGTGACATGCTACCTACGTCTGCGTCTATCCCCTATGCGGATTATAGGGAGTCACTTGCTTTGAATGAAACATCACAGAGTATACCCAAGAGGATAACCTTAGTCGAAGCCGATATGGTCACTAGTTTGGATGTGCCTCATGTAATATGACATTTACCCTATTGTTACTTCTGCCATATCTCCACAGTACTGACCTCAGACCAGTGCCAGGCTGTATGGGGCACTACCCTCGGGCAAAGGGAATGATTTAGGAGAAGGGGAGGAAGTCTTCAGCACTCCAGTCCTGGAACTACAACTCCCCTTGCTCTGCTCTTCTTGTAGGTACCCATAGAAGTGGATTGAACAGGCTGGGAGTTGTAGTTCCACAGCAGCCAAACGTTGTGGACCTTGGTATAGGATAACCACTATCTTCCATATTGTACTGTGGGGAATAGGGTCTCTTAACTCTGCCCCATATCTATCGCCCCAACAATAAAAAAAAAATCATAGAGGGAATTTACTATACCATCCACGTCAGTTTTCTGGTCCACTTTTTGTGACCCCCTCACCACTTTTTTAAAGGGCTTGTCCAGAATTTGAAGCCAGTCATGGAGCAGCCAGGGTGTGTGTATAAGAAAACAAAAAAAGGCCATACTCCTGGTCCTCCCTCTATTAAGTGCCAGGCTTGCACCCGTGAAGCAGACACCATTCACATACGTCACCAATTCCTTAGCAGTGACTGCTGAGGCCACAGATTGGGGATCTCAATGGTCACGTGCGTCTTATGTCTTCCGAAACTGCGAGATGGGTGCCAGAGTCAGACTATAGAACGCTGTGTACAGGCGAGTGAGGAAGGGTTCACACCAGCGCCCGGTCTCCACTTTGAAGGTCTCCGTCTTCTGCCCGAAAAACTGGACAGGAGATGGAAATCGGCAGTCAGTTTTCAACCCCATTCATTTGAATGGGTTTGCACCCAAGACTAGTGTGAACCTAGCACAAGTTATGCAGCTGCAAAAAATCTGACCGCCCGTGAGCGTTTTGTGCCTGTCCGCGGAAAAACAGTTTTGTTTTTTTTTTAACCGGCCACAAAGTCGGACATGCAGGACTTTGTTGCTGGTAAACCCTAAGATATCTTTGGTACAGGACCACTAGCGAATTTTTTTTTCTGCCTCCAACTCATTTCAATGGTGTTCATAAGGTAAACTCCACCTGAAGGTATCAGTAGGATCATAGTAACATTTGGGAACTCTGCCCCCCATTCCACTTAAAATATGTGGAGAGAAACCTGGCAGACCCCATTATAGCCTATAGGATCCGCGGGTAGCCACTTTTTAAGCGGAAAAGGTTTCCATTTTTTGGGTCCCCAAGCAGAACCAAAGAACGGAAACCCAAAGACTAGTGTGAAAGTAGCACAAGTTATGTCGCTGAAAAAAATCTGCTCCTGACTCATTGAAATGCATGGGAAAGTTGGGAGTTTTTTTTTTTTTTTTGTCAGATTCTGCCTCAAAACCATCAAAAAAAAAAAACAAAAACAAAAAAAAAACTTGTGTAGGCAGTATGAGGTGTAGTTTTGTGGACTTTTGAGTATACACACAATAGTGACATTGCTGGCACTGGGCCCCCAATCCTTATTCTAATACTCCGGCCTAATAATCTAATCTGCCTGCAAAAAAACTCTGAACTTTGCCTAAGAATTCTCATGCCAGGATTGTACGATTGTATCATTCATCTGGATAGGTCTTGCAGAGAAACATATACTGCCCCCCCCCCCCCCCAAAAAAAAAAAAAAAACAACAAAACACTCTGATGTAAACAACTGATTTTCAGTCAAAGAACTAACTGCAGCAATGTTACCAGATGCGAATACTCCCTTCTTCTCCAGACATGTAGAAACCATAGAAAACGTGAGAAAGAACAAGCACTGGTGGAGATTCAGATAATGGAAGCTACTACAATGAATGGCACATAAACACAATGCTTACACTTATACTCCTATACAATGCAGGCGCGCTCTGCGGTTCAGGAAGAGAGCGGCACGTCGTCTCTGCTTAGATTACAGAGCGTCAGAAATCTTCACTGTCACATTGAATGGCTTTCTATGTGCAGAAATGGGATATTACAGGTAGGCCCCCTACCCCTCCCCCACACAACACTGGCATTGTATTCGGCTTCCAGGCTCGCATGACCTCTGGATTGCGGTTATATTGCATTGTCACCACAGAAGTCAATTACAATGTGTATATGCCTTGATGTTATTGTATATAGCACGTGTGTTTCTGGGGATGTGTGTTATAAGATTATGTCACTTCTAGACTTTTATTACCACGCAGACAGGACAAGCAGGATACAAAGTGGAAATGCAATTTAGGGCAACGTTAAAGACCAAGCATGTGTGTGATACATACAGGCGGCCATTGTGCAACTTTCACTTGCAAATATTTGCAATGGACATATTACAAAACCAAGATTTGGAAGATTTGTTGAAGTGTCATGCTGCTGGCGCCCTCCTTGTGACTGCTGAAACCAAATCCCAGGTTGCCCTGAGGTATCACAGAAGACGACTTAGGGCGCTGCACCCCATACACTAAAAGTTAGCCCAGGAGAGGTGAGGGAAGAGAAGGATAAATACCAGCATTCACTATGTTACTGCACCACCCCTTATTATCCCCCAGGGTCTGGAGAGGCCCCAGAGTGTCAGTCATTTAATGTTTGTGAACCCCAAAAAGCTAGAGTTTGGACAAACCCAATATTTTTGGAAAATTCATAAGAAATCCAGTTTGTTTACCTCTAGATCCTCTGTTATACCTACTGGAAATTGATTACAATGGGGGGTTAATGGTTGGGGCTTTGTCCCTATGCAAAAACACCGTCCAGTCTCGGCAGCACCAGAGATTTTTTTTTTTTTTTTTGAGAAACTGATTCGCTCATCCTTAGGTCCTCTGTTATCCCTAGTGGAAATTTATGAATAAACTAACATCTGGGTGTTACCATTTTTTTTGGGAGGGGGGGGGGTATCCGTACATAGGTACAATGCCCAATCACTGCTGCCAGCATCAGGCGGCACAAGGACACACGCCTTTGACAAGGGGAACACCACCACCCAGTCTATACCTAAATTCTTCGGAGGAATAACAGAGGAACTGCACAGCACAGTTTCTACAGAATCACTATTTCATGGGGAATACAGGTTTTTACTGAAGAGATGACGTGTCCTCTTTAATAAAACAAGATTCACGCTCAGTGACAGGGGTAGGGAACCTTTGGCACTCCAGCTGTTGTAAGACTACAACTCCCAGCATGCACACTTGCCCTGCTGTTCTTGGAGCATGTTGGGAGTTGTAGTTTCACAGCAGCTATGGAGCCGGAGCTTGCTGACCCCAGTCCCAAACATTGATCTCAAGGACTGCTTCAGCAGGGGGTAAGGTCAGAGTAAATTCACCCATGATTTACCATCTACTATTTTGCAAAGTTCGAGCCATCCATGTGTGTCAGCTCGGTAACAAGTCACAAGCCCCTCCGAATCCTGAACGTACAATCATTAAAAATTGCAGAGAGCTGGAATAAAATGTAAAAATGTCAAAAAAAAGAAAAAAAGCCAAACAGGAAACGTTGCCATTCCTGTCTCGGCGGTATTTGATGATGTGCCCCATCTCCTGGGGGTTTCGAGTGAGAATCATGACAGTGCCAGGTTGTGTGTGTGTTATAAACACTGGCACTGAATTTTTAATGAGAGCCCTGAACAAAGAAAACAGAGCGAGATGGTGGAAGGAGCACGCTGCCTCTTACACTTCAGCTGGTGTGCCACATTCCTAAACAAAAACCAGTGGGGACACAGGCACACACCCTATTTATACCCCCTCACATATTGGGAAGGGGTGGGCACCCCGTGCCCTTCAGCGCGTACACCCAACCTGGCACCACAAGCTTCAGCCTACCTGATCCGAACATACACCTCCAAGATACAAAAGACAAAACAAATAGATACAATGGATCTATAGGCGGACGGGCGCTCTTAACCCCTTGTCAGATTTTAAGGGCTTGTTCTCAGAAGGAAAGGTTACTCTGCCTGTCAGATAAGGACATTCTACTTGCACAGGGATGGAGGTAACAGATTGTTTGCCAACCATAGAAGAGATCAGTTTCTAGCCTACTCTCCCACCCCTCCCCCTAACAAGGGGGCTGCAATATCCCCCCACCCCCTAAAGCAGCTCTGGACTAGTCTAGGGTCTGGAGAAATTGCATAAATATAGATCTAGGCATTATATAATGTCTATGTGCATGCTGACATGAGTGCATGTTCTATAGATTCATGTGCACGGTTCCTATAGGCGCCAGTTTGCACGTTGCCAGCAGAGCTGCACATACTACAGGGGTTATGTGAGGTATAATAAGGACAAGCTATGCAGTCAGCTACAGCGACACAACCCCCACCATCACATCCATACATTACACAGCCTATAGGCACACACGTGTACACCGGGCACAGCGCGCTTCATTGATGGGTAGATATCACACACAACCTATATGAATGTATACAGTATATATACAGACATGCTAAGCCCATCACATACATGCCAGGGGCTGAGCGCTGTGTACATGCAACGACACATCCACTTGGACTGTGTTTGTGGGAGGGGACGTGGATTTTACTACAATGTACTACACAAGTCACAAATCAAAGCCAAATGAGTCATCTCATAAAAATAGCAACCCCTGGGGGGCATCACCGCACTTCATTACCAGCCTGGCCTGGCAGTGCCCGCCTGCGGCCACCACAGTTAAAGGGACATCCAACCTAAAGCGTCCACCTTATAGAGCAATCTATTGTTCTCTGTAAGCAGCCATTCCAGCAGGGCAGAGGTTAAACCTAGGGATTACTAATAGGAAGTCCAGAGAAGATCCCTGATCTATCCAGAAGCTCCCACATTGGGAGAAGGGGGTGTGGGACCCCCATAGCCGTAGTGACGGCGATCCACCTGTGTCATAATCTGGATCTACCCTGGTAATAGGCTGGCCGCACGTGTGCTGTGGATTACAGGAATAATTGGGGGAAAAAAAAAATCCCAGACACGTGCACAATATACAAAGACACAGCAGTGATCCCTGCAAACTTCCTGCAAGAAATAGTCACGGATGGAGGATTTTTCTTAAGAAATCCCAATGGATCTAATAGACAGACATCACTTCTGGCAGATTGTTTCAATGTAACCCATAGATGACACATTGTAACGACCCGAACATGCTCTACAGTCAATGCCGTTAACGCCCCCCCTGTCACAACCAGATGGACCGTAAACCTTCCAAATGAGCCCAAAAATAACCAGAGACGGTCACTTGGGTACAGAAGAGGTTAATGATCACCACTAGCCAGTGGTTAGGACTAAGGCTGCGTTCACACTCTGCGTTTTGGGTTGAGTTTACAGATCAAAGCAAACAAATGCACATTTCAAACGCACAGTGTGAATAGAGCCTGAGAGGGGGAGCGGCAGAGTGGGCTAAGGAAGGAGTTCTAGTGCAGGGTAAAGTTCTCAGCACCGCCAGGAGTGACTACACAGGCACCTATAGGGCTCCTATGGAGGCTGAGCACATGGCCACCAGCACGGGCTCTTACCTGCACAGAAAGTTGCCAGAAGAAGTGCACAAGTCAGTCCCAGAGCCCCCATATTCCCAGGCAGGCGATGGAGGTCTCACAGCCCATAGACCACCAGCACATACAATCCCATCCGCCAGATCTGATCGTACTGCTGATAATTCCTTCACATTGGTCACATCGGTATCCAGCAGCAGCCGCGGCCAGTCCCTCACACAAGCCGGGATCACCCACGCGTGGGCAAGGACGGGGGGGGCGTGTAATGTTGGATCCGTGGGAATGAACTGTGTGTGAATGTGAAGCCCAGGCAGATCAAACAGCAGCAGTAGTGACTCCCCCCCTGCCAGGACGACTCCACCTTCTGCAGCAAGCAGATTACACGGGGTGGGAGGGGGAGGCACAGACACACAGGAGCCCAAACTTCAATGTGACAGATCCACTGTGTGTGTGAGGAGAGGGGGGGACGAGTCACTGGAGAGCCGGGGACTTTACTGGCTCTGCCTCATTGTTACCTCACCTAATACTCCCAAATACTCGCAACTCTCTCCAAAATGGCTTCTAAAATAGAATGAGAGGAGCCAGGAGGGAAACCCGGATGTTTGATACAAAGAGAGGGAGGGGAGCGGGGCACGGCCCCCCCCAGGCATGGGAAAAGAGGGGGGAGGGGGAAGGGACATTCCTGCTTTCTGATTGGTCGACCGAGCTGTCCGATAGCGGAGTAACTGGCTGAGTAGTAAAGGGAGGGGGAGACGGCGCACTAGACAGTCTGAGGGAGCATGGCAGCAGGGGGAGTGAGGAGCAGGCATGCAACTTCTCTACCTCACAAGTCTGCAGCATGGCTACTGCATGGCTTGGACTTTGAGGTAGAGGTAACATGATGAAAGTGCAGCCCCATAACCTTATGTTGTCACTGCTTTTCTGCAACATTTTTTTGTTTTTTCCCATATAAATACTTTTTGTTTTATCTGCTGTTTTTTTTCCTGTAATGTAGTCATGAGATTAAGGCTCAGTTCACACTAGCGCGCTCGGTCTCCATCCCGCTTGAAAAATCCAGCGAAAAAAGTCCTACAAGCCGGATATCGCTGTGTACTATAGGGGCAAAGACACCGCAGACCCCATTATAGTCTATAGGCTTTTTAAGCAGACTGGTTTTTCGGGTCCCCAAGTGGACCTGGAAAGCCGAAACCTGAACACTAGTGTGATCCTGTGTAAGGCCTGGTTCACATTTACGTTCGGTATTTCGTTTGGGGGAGTCATCTTGGGGATCCCCCTAACAAAATAGCGAATGCATTGATAATTGGTGAGCAATAGGGATGAGCGAATAGTATTCAATCGAATACCTCACTTCCATAGGAGTGCGTGTAAGCGGCCGAACACCAAGGGGTTAAGCGCAGTGTATATTTGATGCGCTTAAAGAGGACCTTTCATCAGATTGGGCACAAGCAGTTCTATATACTGCTGGAAAGGTGACAGTGCGCTGAATTCAGCACATTGTCGGCTTTCCCGATCTGTGCCCCGGGTAAAGGGCTATCGGTCCCGGTATCGTAGCTCTTCTATGGTCAGAAGGGCGTTTCTGACACTTAGCCAGGGACGCCCTTCTGCTCAGCAGCGCCTATCGCGCTGTACTGTGTGAGCGGGGAGGAACGCCCCCTCCCTCTGCTCACACAGCTCGTCCATAGACGAGTATTATCAGGAGGGGAGGGGGCGTTCCTCCCCAATCTTAGAGCACAGCGTGATAGGCGCTGCTGGGCAGAAGAGCGCCCCTGGCTAAGTGTCAGAAACGCCCTTCTGACTGTAAAGCGCTACGGTACCGGGACTGATAGCACTTTACACCGGGCACAGATTGGGAAAGCCGATAGTGCGCTGAATTCAGCGCACTGTCAGCTTTCCAGCAGTATATAGAACTGCCTGTGCCCGATCTGATGAAAGGTCCTCTTTAACCCCTTGGTGTTCGACCGCTTACATGCATTCCTATGGGAGCAAGGTATTCGATCGAATACTATTCGCTCAACACCAGTGAGCAATAAAAGCACACCGACCCCATAAACTATAATGGGATCTGTGTGTTTTCCACGTGGTGTCCGCACGAACATGTGGTGAGGAAAGTAGTTCATGAAATACTTTCCTCTCTGCATGATTTGTGTGGAAAACACACAGACCCCATTATAGTCTATGGGGTCCATGTACTTTCATGAGCTCACCGCTTGTCAATGCGTTCTGTATTCCATTCGGTCCCCATGTGAACTCCCTGAACGGAATACCAAACGCAGATGTGAACTGGGCTGAAGCGCCATGTTGCAAAAATGCTGCATTTTACATGACCTGCAAAGTGAATGAGATCCTGGCTAATCCCATCCACATATTGCGGAATAAAATCTGAAGTGGAAAAGCTGTGGTTTCCAAAATACTTGCATTGCGGTTTCACAGTTATACCTGCGGTAAGGCTGGAGTTTCCATATAGGTATGATAGGTGCAGAAAGTCTGTAAAGCAAAACTAAGCAAAAACACTAAAAACTGGAAGCAGGTTTTTTTGTTGTTTGCATTAAGCTACGTGGGACCTTAGCCCCAAGACCATAACCGCATTTAAATTTGTGGGAAAACACTTTTGCAAACAATAATAGCTACAAATTTTGCAGAGTTTTAAAGATTTCGTCTAACCATCTTACCCTTCGTTCACATCTGCGTTTGATAATCCGTTCATGGAGGCCGCATGGGTAAAAGCACACGGACCCCATAGACTATAATGGGGTCCATGTGCTTGCCACAAGATCTCCACAGTGAACATGCGGACAGGAAAGTAGTTTACAATCTACTTTCCTGTCCGCATGACTCGTGCGGGCAGTGCGCGGCCAGCACACGGACCCCATTATAGTTTATGGGGTGCGTGTGCTTTTACTGCACAGTGCTTGTCAATGGGTTCGGTAGTCCAATCGGGGGGTTCCCATGCGGACTCCCCCAGATGGAATACCAACGCAGATGTGAACGAGGCCTTAGTGGTGACAGTCTGTCGTCTCGATCATTTGTCATTGGATATCAGCATGACTGCCGCCCGTTTAAAGAGGACCTTTCATGGTTTGGGGCACAGGCGGTTCTATATACTGCTGGAAAGCCAACAGTGCGGCTTTTCCGATCTGTGCCCCGGGTAAAGAGCTATCAGTGCCGTTACTGTAGCTCTTCACAGTCAGAAGGGCGTTCCTGAAACTCTGTCAGGAACTTACTTCTGCACAGCAGTGCCTATCGCTATTCCTGACAGATTGTAAGGAACGCCCTTCTGACTGGTAAAGAGCTACGGTACCGGCACGGCTAACTCTTTACCCGGGGCACAGATCGGGAAAGCCGACAGTGCACTGAATTCAGCGCACTGTCAGCTTTCCAGCAGTATATAGAACTGTCTGTGCCCAAAGTCATGAAAGGTCCTCTTTAAACCATAGGCTGCAAATGGATATCAGCCGGCCCCATTGACTATAACAGGGTCTACCGTGTGTTCATCATTTTTAAACTGAACCTGTGCTGGACTTTTTCCAATTTTCAACACACATGCGATGTAGACCTAGCCATATAAGTATAAGTGCTTTCTTTTGAAGTCACTCTTTGACTCCAAAACTGCAACAAAAAAAACATAGCTTTTCCTGTAATATATGACCTAAAACTATATACATCTACTTAAGCCTATGGCCGCATGTATTGAGCCACAGTCAAAAAATGCTCCATAAAAGACGGCAGTGGAAGTGGATCTTGTTTTCTTCTGCAGCATTTTGCACACAAAGTCCGCAGTTTTCCTCTGTGGACTTTCTGCCCCTATTATACCGATATGGAGAACGCCAGCGGTTTCTTAGGTATAATTGACCCACATCACAATTTTTGCTGCAGCGGGAAAGGTTTCCTCTGCAGACTTTCTGCTTATACCTAAAGGGAAAATAGTCGCATCTCAGGAGCTATAATTAACATGCTGCGATTTCCAAAACGGCAACAGTTTTGGAAATTGCAACATTTCCATTGCACATATTTTTCTGCAATGTGCACTTGAGATTTGCTAGAATGCCATCCACTCTGCAGTGACTGTGAAATGCCACATAGGGCCCCAAGCCTAAACCGCGCCCTTTTCTCCTGCAGGGGCTTCCGCCTGAAGGAGTATTTGCTTATTCAAAGTTAGCCCCTATCAATAATAAGAATTGCAGTGCAGTATACTCAGCAATACAGCTGTAAATCAGACATTTGCAATTTAATGGATGTTATTTACATCTAAAATGAATAGTCACCTGCTGGGCATTGCTGCATTTAAAGCCAATTTGCATCTCTTAAGGCTAGGTTCACATGCTGCAGTTCTGGTGTGTTTCAACAAAACACAACCAAAACCTCCTAAGAACTTTATGCGGGTTTTATTGGGGTAATAATTTGCGCATATCACTATGCATTTCAGCTGAGGGACACATTTTTTGGTATGCCAGGAAATGGGATTGAGTTTACATAGTGCTATTGTTTTACTGAAGAACTGCATGCAAATTTCCACTATACCATTAAGCCAGAGATTTACAATTTTAAAGGGGTTTTCCCATGAACTTAATCCTATTTAAATTTATAGGAAAATTAAGTTTTTTTTCCAACAAAAATAATTCTAAATTTGCAGAGTTTTAAATATTTTTCTCTAACCCTCTCAGTGGTGACAGTCTGTTGGTTTAATCAGTGGCCAGTGGATACGATCATGAATGCAGGAACTTGTCAGAGCCCCGGCCATGATTTCCTTATTGTAGACAGGGACACTACATGTATAAGAGAACGGTCATATCCAAAAACTTCCATCACTCATAATGTTGCCTTTATGTACGAATAGGGTAATACCAAGTATTTATTTTATCTTTTTTTGGGAGGGGGGTATTAGGGTTAGTGAAACTGTTTGACATGAGTTTTGTTTGTTGTTTTTGTTCCTCCAGGGGACAAGAGTAATCACTTAAAAGCTTGCATAATTCTCTGGAATATATAGTATCAGTGAGTGCCGTGTAACACTGGATGGAGTAGTGGATGGCCGCCATGTCCCAACAAGGCTGCAGTGTCAGCAAGGAGGTGGTGGAGTCATGTTTTTGCTCAGAATCGTGAGGAGAGAGAGCTGCTAGGCCCATGAAGGTGTGAAAATGGTTTCTGATTGACCACTTTCTTCCATGGTACAGAAAGAAGAACCGTGGCTTCACTAGAAAATCTTCTTCATGCATGATACTGCAACATCTCGTGTAGCAAAGAAAATCGCTGCTATGGGCATAAAAGGAGAGAAACTCCTGGTGTGGCCGCCATCCTGGAGTATCTGCAAGCCAAAGATCTATGAGGATAGGCGGCAGATCACATCAGAACAACAGCTCCGGAGGCAATTCTGCATTCTGCAAAGAAATTCAAGCTAAACTATTCAAAAACGCATACGTTCAATAGATGCAAGAATTGTGGGGGTGAGCTCCAAGAAGGCTCTATGTTATCATGTACATTGATCTGTTATGTTTAAGATGTTTTTGATTGAAATGGCTTATGGTTTCCATAAATGTGACCCCTTAATGCTACAAATTTAACAAATTACCATTTTCTGTTCTTTACAATCTATAAAATGTTTAGAAACTGTTGTGGATAAAAGTTTGGATCAGCGGGTTCTGAGTTTTGTTTGTTTTGTAATCTATGAAAATGTTATCATTGGGAGGCTCGGGCAAGAAAATTTGATTTACCGTATACTCCAATGGTTGAAGATTTGAACATTCTACAGAAAATCACAGAAAAAAAATTTACATAATAAATTGCGATGTGGTGGATTGGTTCATCATTAGGAGCTCCATGGCCTGGGCAGGTGAAAAAATAAAATACATATAAAAGAAAACCGTCGGTGGCTCCCCACGTGGTCTGGTCCTGAAACTTTGTTGTGTGTTGACTTCCGGCGGAAGTACTCGCCACACATTACGGATGAGGCCAGTTTCAAGGGAAACGAGAGGTCACAGCCGACGAGAAATTCAACGGCATGAAGGCATGCCGATCTGCAGACAGACCGCTCTGGGAGGACACCGGAGCATAGTGAACAGGTGAGTGTTTTAGGTTTGTTTTTAATTCATTTTTCCCACCACCCCCATGGAGGTAGACAGGATAACCTTTCTAAAGCAAAAGCCCCACGTAGAGGGCCATAGCGAAAAAGTGCTGTGGGATAAAACTGTTTCCCTGTCGTCCTCAACAGCGGCACAATGTGGGGTATTTCTGCCCCTGTGTGCTGGTAGGACAGGCGGATATTTAATTAGCCAATCAAATGCGTGGCAGGCCCTATAAGAGGGCACAAGAACCTCCCCTCTGCGTGTTTTTTTCTGTCCTGTGTGGACAGAGGACAGGTGGGAGGACTTGTGTCCTCTTAGAGAAGCTCAGCAGGATCACTCACCTCCTGAGCGGTTGTTTTCTTCTTGTCACCTTCTGTGCCCTGCGGGGAGAAGGTGCTTGTTAGCCATGTGTGGCTACCCCCCTCTATCCCCCCTGCCCCCCCCTCTCCTCCGCTTCCCCTGCTCCTTGTGACTTACCTAACATTTTGGTGAGAGTCCGGGGACTCCGCATGCCGCCTCTGGTGGCCGCGCGGACTGCCGGCGGGTGGAACCACACTGTTGTGTATCCTGTTCCCCGCGCTGTAAGCGCGCACTTCCGGTTTCGCCGGAAGTATCATAGCGCCATGGCAACGGCCTGGCGCTGGCGGCCGCTCACTCAGGTAAGATTCAGGCCTTATTAAAGGCCGGAAAAGACGGGGAGATGTGGGGGTAAGTGCCCGTGTTAAGGGCCTCTTGGTGGGGGGGAATGTATATCTTTGCAGACCCCTGATTACAGGGTTAGTTGTCTGGGCAGGTTGCCTCACCTGCTTTGATTGTGGCTCCGCCCACTTCCAGCCGGCCAGAATTAAGAGGCTGGCTGGCCTGGTGTCAGTGACCTTCCTGCAGTATCTGCTGAAGGCGTGCGATTGTGGTGTTCATTGATCTTGAACTCTTTTCCAGTTTGCAAACTTTATTGGGATCCGTCACCTCGCTGTTCGGTCTACAGGACCTGGATATGTCATCCTCTACTACCCCTCCTGGGGATGGTAGGAGGAAAATCTCTTCCAAGAGGAAACATCTTTCCTGCTTCGATTGCGACACACCGCTCCCTGATGGTAGGTAGCGGCTTGAAAGGTTGTGCCCTGCGGGGTACTACTGGTCCTATAACTTGCCTATTTTCAGGCTATGAGTGGGCCCGTTGTCGCGGGTGCAGAGGTCCTCCACCTGTGGAGCCCTCTCCCAGAGATATGATGGCATGGGTCAAGGAGATGGTGAGTTTGGGCATCGCTTGGGTAAATAGTTTTTCCCTTGCTTGTACTCTCCTTTTTGTTTTGCAGGATGATTCCCTCAAAGGGATCCATTGCACCTTGTCTCAGCTCACCAGGAGACCATGCTCTGAGCTCCGTTCCTCGTCTCTCCCCCCCCCCCCTTGTAACACCTGCGGGTGGCAGAGGATGATTCCTCCGAGGACGACTCAGTTATTCCAGCAGAACTGCGTTCCATTATGAACAAACGGGCAGGCTGCTGAAGTCCATCCGGTCTACAGTGGGCCGAGATGTTGACGGGGAAGCCTCCACGTCTGCCTCTGGGGGACATATTGCCTTCCATGCGGACGCCACGCTGACCGACCTTATGGCGCAGCAGTGGAAACAGCCAGAGAAAGGACATTCGCTTTCCAGGATCTTCAAGAGTTTGTTTCCTGTTAACACTACCCAGTGGGATTCCTGGGGGCCTCCCCCGAAGGTGGATTTGGCCGTAGAAAAGCTGTCCCGCAGAACCCTGGTGCCCTTGGAAGATGGTTCAAATCTTCAGGACCCTCTGGATCGTAGGGCGGACTCCGTTCTGAAGAAGGTCTACTCAGCTTCCTCCGCGCAAGCCTCTGTGGCCATAGCCTCCTCTATGGTTGGTGACTTTTTGCGCAACCGCTTAGCCGCCTTGGAGCGGGATATAGACTTGGGCGTAGACAGAGATGAGATTCTGGCCTCTATGAAAAGAGTTCATAGGGCTGCAGATTATTTGGCGGAATCCTCCTGCCATCAATTAAAAATCTCCGCCAAATCTATGGCGTTGTCTACTGCGGCCCGTAGACCCCTTTGGCTAAAGCCTTGGCGGGCAGATTTTGTGTCTAAAGCAGCACTCTGTGCTCTCCCCTTTGAGCCGGGAAGGGTGTCTGGCCAAAGCTTAGACGCCATTATGGAGGGATTAGCTGAAGGTAGCGGAAGGTCCCTACCTCAAGCATCCAGGGGCAGACGTGCTCCCTCTAGAGGCAGAGGTTCTTCCTCTAATTATAGACGCCCTTCCCAACAACGGCGTTTTAGATATCGCCCTAGGGGAGCTGGTCGTGGCACTTCCAAGGAGGACACCAAGAGGAAGCCTGAGTTTTGACGTGGGGCAGCTCCCTGTGGCCCCCCTTCCTGTGGGAGGACGTCTTTCCTCCTTTTCCAGAGCATGTTTCACCGATATCCAAGACCCATGGGTGTTGAAGATCATACAACACGGGTATCACATCAACTTTCATCTTCCACCTCCAGATCGGTTCGTTTCCACCCAAACTCTTCCACCTTCTCAGCAGGCCAGTCTAGAAGCCTTGGTTGCCGAATATGTTACCAAGGGCGCCCTGGAGAAGGTACCAGCCTCAGACCTCGGTCTGGGAGTCTACTCCCCCGTCTTTCTGGTCCCCAAGTTCACCGGGGGCTGGAGGATGATAATAGATCTGAGGTACCTCAATCGGTTTATCAGGAAGAGGTCATTTCGAATGGAAACCGTGGATTCCATGGCTGTGTTTCTTCAGCCAGGAGAGGTGATGGTTACCCTCGATTTGAAGGACGCCTATCTACATGTCCCCATTGCTCATTTCCACAGGAAGTTCCTCAGGATTGCCGTCGCTATGGCCGGCCACAGGGAGCACTATCAATTCACAGCTCTGCCATTCGGCATCACATCCGCCCCACTGGTATTCACCAAGGTGATTTCTCCGGTCGCCGCGGCCCTCAGACTTCAGGGTCTTTTCATCGTCCCTTATCTAGACGACTGGCTATTGAAAGCTCAGTCTCCTGCTGCCCTCCTCCAGCAGCTCAACCTTGCCATCAACTTCCTACAGGAGTTAGGATTATCAATTGGGAGAAGTCCGAAATCGTTCCATCCACCTGAAGAAAATTCCTCGGATTTATAGTGGATTCAGAAGCGATGCAGATCTTCCTCTCCAGTCCAAGGAAGGAAAGAATCCAAGCCAGTGCACGATTCCTATTGCGCACTCGGCAGGTAACCATCCGGACCGCCATGAGAGTCCTGGGCCTGATGTCATCCTCGGCCAGGGCGGTGCCTTGGACTTTATGGCATTTGCATCCCCTGAAGATGGAAGTGTTGAGAACCTGGAACAGGTCTCCACGGGGATTGCACAAGAAGATCTGCCTTTCTCCCGCTACCCGTCTTTCCCTCAGATGGTGGATACACCTGAAAGACGGAAGGTCCACGGTCCCGACAGTGTGGACCCTGTTGACAACAGATGCATTCCAGTGGGGATGGGGAGCCCATTGTCAAGACAAAACTGTACAAGGACGATGGAGATGTCCGGAGCTGGGGTCATCCAATCTCAAGGAACTCAGAGCAGTGTACCTGGCCCTAGTACACTTTGCCCCAGAATTGAAAGGCAAGTCTGTCAAAAACCGGTCAGACAATATGACGGTGGTAGTCTATATAAACAAACAAGGGGGCACCAGGTCACCAACCTTGCTGAGAGAGACGAATCTCATATTTGCCTAGGCGGAGAAGAATCTGGTCCAGTTATCCGCTGTTCACATAAAGGGCTCCCTGAACATAGTAGCGGATCAGCTGAGTCAGGGTATTACCGTATCAGGAGAATGGTCTCTCAATCCAGACGTATTTCAACAGATCGTCCAGAGATGGGGTCTCCCGGAGGTCGATCTTATGGCTACCCGACTCAACGCCAAGGTGGGGACCTTCTGCTCTCTGTACCAGGAGGACAATCCCTTGGCGGTGGATGCCCTGTCCATCCCATGGAGGTTCAGGCTGTTTTACATATTCCCTCCAATTCCAATCATACCGAAGGTATTGATAAAAATAAGACAGGACCAAGCCTCGGGAATAGCCATAATCCCGTTCTGGCCAAAAAGGGCTTGGTTTGCTCAGCTCATACAAATGAGTCAGGGCATATATTGGAGGCTTCCCCCACTCCCAGACCTGGTAACCCAAGGAGAGCTGAGATGCCAGGATCTGAGGAGACTCAACCTGACAGCCTGGAGGTTGACCAGTCCCTATTGAGAAATAGAGGACTGTCACAAGCCGTCTTGAAGACCCTATCCAGCGCCAGAGCAGATTCGACTAACAGGAACTACCGTCGAATAGGTAACATCTTTAATGCCTGGTGTCTGCAGCATCAAGTGGACTCCACCGATCCCCCTACGGAGGCGATCCTGGACTTCCTTCAAGACGGACTAGACAGAGGTCTTGCTGCGGCCACACTCAAGGTACACGTAGCGGCCCTGTCCGCCTATCTGGGGAGGCGTTTGTCTCAGGATCCTTTAGTGAGCACCTTTATTAAAGGGGCAACTAGGCTGAGACCGGTGGTAAACACCCCTGTCCACCAATGAGACCTTATTCCGGTCCTGAACGCCCTATGTGGCCAGCCATTTGAACCTCTGGAAGAGGTCTCCCTCAAGTCGCTAACCGGCAAAATGGCGCTGCTATTGGCAGTCACACCTGCCAAACGCGTTAGTGAACTACAAGCTTTGTCCGCTGAGGAGCCATATACCACCTTTTTCTCTGACCATGTACAGCTTAGGTTCCTCCCTGGGTTTCGTCCCAAGGTGCCATCTGCTGTAAACAGGAACCAACTGATTTCCCTTCCAGTATTTTTTCCGTTCCCTTCTTCTGCTGAAGAAGAAAGATGGCACAAGCTGGATGTGGTTAGATGCCTGCAGATCTACTTGCAGCGCACTCGCCCCTTTAGGTGGACTGAAAACCTGTTGGTCAGCTACACGGGGAAAAACAAGGGCGCCAAAGCCGCCAAAGCTACAATATCCCGGTGGGTTACCGAGACTATTAGAGTCGCCTATACCGCCCAAGGGCTGTCGGCTCCATCTTTCCTTCATGCCCATTCAACCAGGGCAGTGTCCACTTCACGGGCAGAAAGAAGTGCTTTGTCTGTGGACCAAATATATGCAGCTGCCTCTTGGGCATCTGAATCCACCTTCATTCGGCATTACCGCCTGAAGGACCAAGTGGCAGATTCCACTGCCTTTGCCCAGACCAGTTTAAGTTCGGTCATGGGTTTGTCCCACCCATCTTGGGGACCTGCTTGCTATATCCCCACATTGTGCCGCTGTTGAGGACGACAGGGAACGAGTGATTATGAAGATAATCTTGTTTCCCTTAGTCCTAACAGCGGCACAAGATTTCCCACCCTGGGAATCATATCTTATGTATAAAACTGTATATAAATGTAATGGAGGTACTTTTGTATTTACACGCAGAGGGGAGGTTCTTGTGCCCTCTTATAGGGCCTGCCACGCATTTGATTGGCTAATTAAATATCCGCCTGTCCTACCAGCACACAGGGGCAGAAATACCCCACATTGTGCCGCTGTTAGGACTAAGGGAAACAAGATTATCTTCATAATCACTCGTTATGCCACAGTGTTTACGCCCCATGAGGCCTCCGGCCTGAGGCTGCGTGTGTCAGGTTTGCTGCAGGGTATCTAGAGTGAAAACTCCACAGTTTATCTCTCCACGGCAAAAAACAAAAAAATAATTCTGCAGTGTGTGAATTTGTTTAATTTCTATCCAGTATACTGCTACTCTAGTTTGCAGTGGGTTAGCAATTGGCAATTTCACAGAAGCTAACCTGCTGCAAATGTGCCTCGTGTGTGCCCCCTACAGGTTGGATACGTCCAGTTTCAACAAAGATATTACTTTTGGATAATTAAATGTTGTTAAATTTTCAAATTTAATCTTTTTTTTTTCTTTGTTTGTAAGATCTCTGCTTGCTGTCATTCAGTGTGGTCCATTCACACGGAGTAAACGCGCGCTCATTTGGGCAGAATACACGTGTAAAGAATACACGTGTAAAAATAAGACTCCCATTGACTTCAATGACATTTTATACAAGTGTAAAAAAAAAAGGCGTCAAAAAACGTTTTTTATGCGTGTAAAAAATGTCATTGAAGTCAATGGGAGTCTTATTTTTACACGTGTATTCTTTACACGTGTATTCTGCCCAAATGAGCACGCGTTTACTCCGTGTGAATGGACCCTAAACCTTCATTGCTTACAACTAGGGGATAAAATTTGTCCTGATCATGTGATGGAAATAATGGTGCTTGGTTAGATGACCATACTCCTTAATACATCTTATCCTATACGCTTATATACGCAACTCAGAAGAGGAGTGTAAGTCACTGCCTGGTGGCTTATCTCACCTAAGAACAAAGAATCAGGGTTGGTGAATTCCAACATGTCTGCTCTTTTTTGCTAGCATTTGCAGTCGATGGACAGTCCTCATCTCTCTAACCCCCTTACCTCTCATACACGTAGGATATAAGAATGTCAGGATGGTCGGGTGGGTTTGGCTAATGTGTATGGGTACCTGTGTGGCACCAATGTACACCAGTTACATGGCAATGTGATAACATGCTGAACTAGGGGGAAATACAAGTAAAGGGCCCCTTCACATGGCGTAAGTGTGCCGCTCATTTAGACACGTATACACATGTCCGAGCTCAGCGCTTCAAAACAGAGCGCATTGATTTCAATGGGAAGCGTGCGTATATGCCGTGTATACGTGTCTACATGAGCGGCGCGCTTATGTCGTGTGAAGAGGCCCAAAAACAAAAGCATCTGATGGCAGCACATCTGTGTTATAGTTTGTGGTATATGACTTTAGTATAGGGATTATAAGCCTTACAATTCTTGCACTCCGAGTCTCTCGCCTTTGACTTTTTTTTTTTCTTGATTTAAATCGGAGAACGTTGTACAAAAAAGGATGCCAACCCCTGCTCTAGTCTTTCATTGAGACCTGCATACACGTGGGCTGGAGGCTCGCTCAACAAAGCCTACATACATCGACATGAGAACCGCAGGCTCGCATTTCATTCACTCAATCCTTGTTCTGTGAAACAAACCATTTACAAAATTCAGACCCCAGTTTTTGGAAGAGACTTTGCATGTGCCCCCCTCCCCTCGCTGCCTGACGCTGGTCATGTAAACCAGCAGCTAATCTTAGGACTTTGAATACCTCTGGCTGGTTTGATGAATGAGGGGAGAATCCCATTTTATTAAATGTACACGAGGTTGTGCTATTAGGTTGCTGCAGGCGCCTGGAGGTATGTTGTCCAGTCTCATGTGTTCGCTTCCTCCTGATGGCTGCAGCAGAACTCTCTCATAGAAGTCACATCTCACTAGTGCATTCTGTATACCGTACATATAGCGTACAGCTAAAACCAAAATGCTGTTCTTAACTGAGCCTGTTCATTATTTCAGATTCCTATGAAGGTAATCTTTCTTTCTTATCTCAGATGGACTTTTCATCCTTGTATGACCCTAGAATTTACATAAGACTTGATCGTATAAGAGTTTATGGTTTCTCCACACATCAGAATAATGTGAGAATTAAGCCTAAACTCACATGTCAATGAATGTGCCGTGCAATGTTCATAGGGCACATACTATGTCTTTAAAGGGATTTGCAGGATTGATATTGAGAGAGGTAATCTGTATTGGATTTGGTGATGGTCCAGTACCCTCACCAGTAAACTGATAGAAGCGACCTCAACAAAATACAGTGAAAAGAGGAAATCCAATTCACAATGGCGATTTAGGCTACAACTCGCACCAGTTTTTTGGCAAGAGCTGTAGTATACTTCAGGCTGAGATGGAGCCAGTCTGCGTAGGCCTCTGCCCACTTTGTGGTGAGTGAGGCGCAGAAAGTGAAGCATCTTGGGTACCACAACTACTCCAGTTTTTGCCAGTTTTCTGGTATAGGAGAAATAGTAAATTACCTCTACTGTACTAAGTTCAGAGCTCCCTGTACTATTTATAGGCAGAGCCAGATTATACTTTAATTTATGGGACTGCACTACATATATATATATATATATATATATATATATATATATATATATATATATGGCATATACATGGGACTCGGGGACTGCCTTCTTGTGATGAGTGGAGGTATGATCAAACAGATTCCCCACCACTCATATGCTTTTTATTATGTATCTTCTGTATAGCTGATAGCTTCCAAAATATATTTATGGAAAAAAAAATACCTTAGATTCACACTAGTGTTCAGGTTTCCGTCCTTCGGGTCCGCATGGGTACCCAAAAGATGGAGACCTTGTCCACTTAAAAAGTGGAAATCGCAGACTCCATAGACTATAACGTTTCCAAAGACTTTATACGGAAACTGGTGAAGAAAAAAGTTCTCCATGCAGGACTTTTCTCTCTGGCAATTTTTGGCTGTTTCCGTGGCACAAGTGTGAATCCAGCCTAATGTACCTTATATATGGACTGAAAAAAGAAGAAAAATAGGGCGGGCACTCACAATTCAATAAATCATCTTAAAATCAAGTCCTTTATTTAGGTATATTTAAAAACATCTTAGGGAGGGAAAGATAGCAATGTAGGCGAGTACAGAGGCAACAGCCATTTCACCTTCCTCGAAACGCTTTTTCAAGCCTTGAATGCAGGTAAAGCGCTATCGGTCCCGGTACCGTAGTGCTTTACAGTCAGAAGGGCGTTCCTGAAAGTCAATCAGGAACGTCCTTCTGCACAGCAGTGCTTATCGCACTGTACAGCGCGATAGTCACTGCTGTGGAGAAGGACGTACCTGACTGACTGTCAGGAACGCCCTTCTGACTGTAAAGCGATATGGTACTGGGACCGATAGCTCTTTACCCGGGACACAGATCGGGAATGCCGACAGTGCACTGAATTCAGCGCACTGTCGGCTTTCCAGCCGTATATAGAACTGCCTGTGCCCAATCTGATGAAAGGTCCTCTTTAAGGCTATTCTGACGTGTTAGAAAAAAAAGGGTTTGAAAGATAGGATCCCTTTAATTTACGTTATTTCTTAGTCTTATGTGTGCGTTGCAGTCTCCATTGGAGACTCCGATGCAGAAACCACCGAAAATTGTCAGAGAAAAAAGATCTGCACAGAGAACTATACCCTTTACTGGTTTCAGTATATGGGGTCTATGGGTAACCGCATTTTAGCCATCCTGCTAATATGTTCTATGGCAGCAATCCTTAGCTCGCAGTATGAGAGCATTATATGGGAGTACCGTATGGAAGCAGTAGACAGGTGCACTGATTTTCTCTCCTTTTTTTTTCTCTGCACACAAAACTGATTAAAAAAAAAAAATTGAAGTGTTACCTTTGTGTGACCCCTCTTGGGCTTTTCTTTTCAATCTCGTCACCACTTTCTCTTCCAAAGCTGAATTGCATTGACAATTAGTGTGATATGGTGCTACATTAAGCATCTACAATTCCAAAAAGGCTAAAAGTCTGTACCTGCCTGCGTGTTTAGGATTAGGCACCCTTGTACTTGATGTGCTTGATGTGTACTCTGATGTTCACTCTTAATGCTTTGCAATACAATATATGTATTACACGAACGATAGATAGATAGATAGATAGATAGATAGATAGATAGATAGATAGATGATAGATAGATAGA